>NC_135211.1:45771635-46071635 GCF_052324685.1 Brachyhypopomus gauderio | reverse complement strand
AGCTCTTGGTCACACGGCATGCTTCTTTCTGCAGGGTCGTCGTCCATGGCGTCGGCCTGCGGGGGCAGCCTGGCCCTCATGGATGCAGGTGGGGCACTCTGCTGTGTATGTTGTGTAGTATAGTGTAGTATAGTAAGTTATTCCTGTGTGTTATCTGTTGTAGGATACGTCTAATTCCCTACATTTGTATTGTGCCCTTGAGTTTCTAAAAAGGAGCTTGAAAAGATCATGTGTTGTTATTGCCATCAAAACGGCTGGTCCCGTTAGCCACATGTCTGTGTCTTAAGCTTAGCTGCAGATCATGATAACCTTTCAAGTTATACCAATCACTTATGCATGTTGAAAATGTATTAAATGTTCTGACTATTGTCCTCTGTCTTTTAGGTGTGCCGATTTCTTCACCAGTAGCGGGTGTTGCTATTGGTTTAATATCCAAACCCAGTCCTGAAAAAGCGTCTGAGATCCAGGACTACAGATTATTAACTGACATTTTGGTAAATATTCAGACTCCATCTTGACTGGAAAATATTTTCAATTCTGATTGTGTGTCCTTTAAATGTATACATCTGCAAATCGTAATAAATGTACAGTGTGTTTAACATTTTTTTATCCAGTGCTATAATTGCAGTGCGCTTTGGTATTTGTAGGGAATTGAAGATTACAACGGGGACATGGACTTTAAGATGGCCGGAACAGTTAAAGGCATCACTGCGTTACAGGTACAGCGTACGGTCGTAGGAGGAGACGTCTTGGCGCGGTGCCAGACTGTGCTGACGGGCGCCATGTGTTTCTTCTGCTTTCTCACAGGCTGATGTGAAGATCCCAGGACTCCCCTTAAAGATTGTAATGGAAGCTATCCAGCAGGCCACAGGTACGGAGCGGTCATGGCGTGACACGCTGCAGCTGGATTTGTTACGCATCCTTAAGTGTCTTACTGCTGGCACTTTCTTTTCTTTCAGTGGCCAAGCGAGAAATCCTCGGCATCATGAGTAAGACCATCTCCAAGCCGAGGCCCACGAGAAAAGAGCAGGGGCCCCTTGTTGGTAGGTCCAACATGTGGATGTTTTTTTGTTTATTTTTTATTCTTTACACTTCAGTGTTTTGTTCTGAATTCATAAATTAATTTTTGTCTGTAGAGAATGTACGTGTGCCCATCTCCAGGAGAGCGAGGTTTGTTGGTCCCGGGGGTTATAATCTCCGACGCTTACAAGCTCAGACAGGTGAGGCCTGTACCTGCACTCACTCACTGCTTCATTAGACTTACTACAGGACCACAGCTGTGTGGCCATTACTCCTGCGTTGGAAAACTTTAACCCCAGTGAGCCACTGAGCTGGTAGAAGGTTTCATATGTGTCCGAGTCACTGCACGGCTGAGTGGTCCACAACCCAGAAGCCTCCAGCCAGTAGTGGTGATGCGTCCATCACTGTGACTTCGGGAGAAGCTCCAGAGATGGACTACATCACTGTGACTTCGGAAGAAGCCCCAGAGATGGACTACATCACTGTGACTTCGGAAAAAGCTCCAGAGATGGATTACATCACTGTGACTTCGGAAGAAGCTCCAGAGATGGACTATACACTGAAACCATCCCCCTATGATGTACAACATTGCAATCTCTGTGGCATAATTTGTCTGGTGAATGTTTATTAATGACACTTTGTTTTTCCTCTTAATCAACAAATAAAACAGCATGTAAAGTACAGGACAATAAACATGAACAAACTAACTAAAATCAAACATTTACTCAATGAGATAAAGGTCTTTTGGACTGGTCCCAGGTAACATTAGTGAATCACGTCACTGACCTGTTTTTTAGTAACACTGTTCAAACACGCCACAGGAACGGTGTGTCCTCTGTAGTTCAGACATGCGGAGCTTGAACGAAATGTCAGAGATGTTATTTATACCTCTATTAGTTTTTTATACAGGACTTTTAATTTGTTTCTACAGTGTTTAATATGTTTAAGGCTTGGTTGTCCTGTAACCTAAATTCACTCCCCATGGAGTAGAGGAGTATTTAGAACCTGAAACCTGGAACATTCTGTTAAGACTTCCTCACTGCCCAAGAAATGTGTGTGTGTGTGTGTGTGTGTGTGTTCAATACTTTACATTACTTCAAATCGAACAAACCCTACAGCCACTTACCAACACTAACAGTCACTTCAGTGCAGAGCAAGCGGCTTGACGTTCGTTCTCAGTGGCTGAGTTCTCCCTGTGTCTGACAGGCGTTACGATAAGCCAAGTAGACGAGGAGACCTTCTCGGTTTTTGCTCCTACCCCTAGCGCCATGGCTGAAGCCCAGGAGTTCATCGCCGAAGTCTGCAAAGATGACGTGGGTTGGAGCGGCGCTTTGAAATGCTGCGTTTACGCCGATTTGCTTTTTAATTTCTGCATAACAAATAAGGGTGGTCGGAGACAAAGAGCCAGTATTTAAGAACTTTTCCCTTTCTTCTGCAGCAAGAGCTGCAGCTTGAGTTTGGAGCCATATACACGGCAACCATCGTGGAGATAAGGTACAGGTGGAACTTGTTTACGACTTACGTGGCTGTCCCTTTGTTAATATCAGCATGTTTGGGATTGAGGATGGCTGTGTCGTTTCTCTTGTGTATTTGAGCAGAGACGTAGGCGTTATGGTCAAGCTGTACCCCAACATGAGTGCGGTGTTGCTACACAACTCTCAGCTGGATCACAAACGGGTAAGGCCGCCCCGGACGCCTCTGTTCTGGGGCGTGACGCTGCTCAACCAGAACTAATGAGCACACATCTCGGCTGTGTCTGCTTTTGCACTGAGCGTTTGGATACGCTGAGATGAGTATGGGAGCATCTTTGGGAGTATCGTTGGGATTAGAACTGCCGGGTGACGGTTGCTATTATTCTCCAACAGATCAAACACCCAAGTGCTCTTGGTCTCGAGGTTGGACAACAGATCCAGGTATGCACTTCCACTCACAGAGATCCCACATATGTGGTGTGAGCGCAAATGGTATTCACGCCAACTGCAGGAGGTGTGACGGTCATCCTTATAGAGATTGTTTGTTTCTGTAATGTGCTAGTTATAATTGAGGTTTTAAGCAACAGTAATTGGTATTTACTGAAAGCATAACAATGCCCACGTAGTTCCTGTCCATAAACAGCCCTTTAGTAGCAGTGCTGAGTGTTGCATCGTGGTGGTGATCAGGACCTGCGTTCCACAGGTGAAATATTTTGGACGCGACCCGACGGACGGCAGGATGAGGCTGTCACGTAAGGTGCTCCACTCTCCTGCGGCCACTGTGGTGAAGACCCTCAGTGAGAAGCACAGCATCACTATGGGAACAGCAAACGACCAATCGTCTGCTTTATCCTAACTCATGAACTGTTTGGGGGGGGCGCACTCTCTGCTGTGCAAGCGGGCGTGTGAGTGTGAATGAGCGTGCATGTGTGAGCGTGTCAGAAGTGTTACTGTCCAGCAGTGACCGCATTAGCTACACTCGCCTCATTGTTTGCGATATCACCCACTGGAGTTCTTTTGTAGGATGTAGCTTCCTGTTTTCTACCCCAGATTACATCCATCTCCTGGGCTGCTCCAGTTGTTTTGATGAAAATTATGATGATGATTATTTTTGTTAGGAAAAATGGTTGCTTTATAATATTTCTTGTGTTTTGTTTATATGTACCCTTTTGTTAAAAAATGAGAGAAAAAGATTGTCTTGTGTTTCATAATCTGAATGTACTGTAATATAGATTTTGTAGTCAGAATAGCTCTTTTCACTTTTACCAAGGCTGTCCATCCTTTCAAGGTTAAGGTCTACACCAGTACTCACCCAGACCAGTATCAATTTCAAATTCCCTTAGCTAGATCTGAACAGCTAAGGGACAAGGGAACAAAAGGTGGTTCAAATGCTAACTCTACTGGTGATGCTGCAACGTTTTACCTCCCCACTGGCTACCATTGGCTTAGAATGTAACAGAGATGGTGGTGGTGGGTGTCATTGAGCTGTCCAATGGCTCTTGGGCAGCACCGCCGGTCCTGGCACAGAAAGGATAACCGGTGCCTCTTCTGTACAACCAGTGACTCAACACTTACCAAAGCCCAACTAGCCCCCAGATAACTTGAGGGACACGTCACAAGGTGGCCCTTGGCATGAAAGGAATTTCACTTTGCCATCTGACACCGTGCTGGATGTCTACACCGTTGGCCTTTACTACCGCCCACGCACCACTGAAGAACGCCAGTTCAGTGCAGCCGAGGGGCGTTGCTGTTGCTGCCATCATCAAAAGTAACGGTAACATTGACTGTGTGAACCATGGGGAATTCTGCCATGCCCAGAAGGAGAACACAGAGCTCTCCAGGGCACAGAGATTGCTCCAAGTGGGACACAACCTATTGCTGAACAGCCATGGTTCGGCACAGGCCCACTGCTAAGGTGCCTTGTGTGGGCTGAGACGGCTCCTGGACACACGGTGTACTGCTGTGCCGTTTGTTGGGGAAAGCTGGGGCCTGGGAAACAACGTATGGGAGTTGCTGGTGAGACACTTCAGTGGACACAAGACACTGAAGCAGCTTCAACAGTGGATATACTGGCCAGGCAATAGCATCATGGGAAATACAGCAGGTAGAACTGGCCAGCCACTTGTCTGGACATGATCCATGCCTACTGGCAAAAGAAACTAATTGATCTGCATAGCCAACTAGCAGAACAAATTAACCACCTGCCCAAGACCAGCCCCCATCTGGGCTGGCAAGCAGAAGGCAGGACATTACTGGTCATGATGGACCCCAACAAGGCCCATAGACCCTCCAACCACAGATCAATAAACCACAGTACGGATGTGTCTGTCAGTAATGCTAGCCACAGCGCTGAATGAGCATGTGTGTAAAATCATGAGCACACATGGGAAAACCCAGAGGTTCAAAGCATTGTCTACAAGATTCCAAGACCAGACAGACCAACCTAAGTGTGGTCGAGGAAGAGGAAGGGCTGAGGAAAAGAGCTGGAAGAAATGTGGAATACCAGGAACATCCTCAGATCAGAAGAGTGGTAGAGGAGGTAGACAGACAGACAGAGAGAAAGAATTTGTAGTGAAAGTAGCTACACATACACAAAGTATGTGGATCTATTTTTAAAAATCTATTTATTATTCACAACCGTTGAAAACAGTAGCCTACTGTTTTTGTACATTGCTATCTCATTATTTCGAGATACAAAGTCAGAATTTCGACATAGTCACGTAATCAGAGGTGAACATCGGTATAGCAAATACGTTATTGCTCTAGGCCTGAGAATTAAAATATGTATGTATAAGTGATTTTTAGCATGACTGAATGGCATTCGATCCCTGAGTGCTACGGTAACAACCAATCTTTGGTACGTTACATTTTATTAAACACATTTTACACCCTTGAATCAGTGTGTCTTTGTTTGGATATAGTTAATGCTGTGCCGTTTGCTGTGATTGATAATGAAATATTAGCCCTTTTTACACATAGAAACAACTGAAATCAAGAATATCATCTGTAGCGTAGCCTATGGGTTCAGATGTGACTCGTTGGTATCTCAAAATATCGACTTAGTATCTCGAAATGTCTTCGTATCTCTAAATACTGACTTAGTATGTCGAAGTATTGACTTAGTATCTCTTGATAATTAAATAATATTTTACGTAATGGTGAAGGGGAAATTTTGTTTTTGTTTTTTTTAATGATTTATTTAGGTGGCGGGAATGGTCTTCCACAGGGTTTGCAAAATGGGAAATCTACCATTTCCTGTAGTCGCAATCGGCCACCGTAGCCCATGAGAGGAGACCCCGTGGCGCAAAGCGCCGTGATTGACGTCGGGGAGAAAAAGACACAAGATCGGGTTTCAAGATGGCGGTCGTTGGACGTTAGCGACACGGCCGTCAACGATCTAGCTAGCTAAGTTGTGTCCAAAAACGTTACCAGCCAGGTCGTAGCTTATTTCTTTTGCCCCTTGAGCGGTATATCAGTAGCGAGGAATCCTAACATACGCCGAATCGTATATTTAGCAATTGTGCGTGGATCATGCGGTTAGTAACAAAGTTTGAAGCCAGAGGTTAAGAAGCGAACAAAAAAAGAAGCAACATTGGCGGATCCGCTGGTGGTGGGAGGACAACCATGTCGGATACGAGACGGCGTGTGAAGGTGTACACGCTGAACGAGGACCGGCAGTGGGACGACCGGGGGACGGGGCACGTCTCGTCCACGTACGTGGAGAGGCTGAAGGGGACCTCTCTGCTGGTGCGGGCAGAGTCCGACGGTAGGGCTAACCATGCTAACCAGTTAGCTGATGTCTCCGTCTGAATATAAAAAAACAGGCCAAAATTTTTTATTTTTGTTTGTTTTTTTAACCAGAATAAAGATTAAGGGCGTCAGAATAACAGAAGCGGTGACTTTTTCACGTTTAGTGGTGGTGGCCGCGGTGAAGCTGACTGGTACGGGTCCGTTAGCGGGCTGGCCGTGCGGTGTAGGTTAGCTACACGGTTTGTTGACACGCTCACAGGGAGCCCACAAGAAAGACCGAGCGCTTGTGTTTTTAATTAGGCAGTTTTTCTAATATCGTAAAGCGTAACCGATCTGAAAGCTAATGTGCGTTTCTTGATCGCGAGCTCGGTTGGTTTACGGCTAGCTTGCGTTTCCTTTAGCTCGTACACACGTACACGTTTGTTGTTGTTCACGTGTGCTGTTGCTTTAACGTGTACTAATATTTTAAGTTTATTTACATTTGCTAGCGTGATCAGTGCCCAGTTGTGCAAACTTTCCCAGCGAAGTCACCACGTGTAATTTTAAGTTGTGCATTGTTCTAAGATATCTCTTTGTAATTATGCTTACTGCTGGTTTGTTTATTTACTTGTTTATTTTTTTAACTTGTTTATTGCCATAGGCTCACTTTTACTGGAGTCCAAAATCAACCCAAATACTGCATATCAAAAACAACAAGTGAGTTCCACACTCCCCACCCCCCACCCCCTTTCTTCTTAAATTTAATTGAGAGGTTTGTGCTGTCAGTTGCATTAGAGGCATTTGGTGAATTTGTGCCACTTGTACTGCTTAAAAGTCATGTCAGTTCTTGTTTGTGTCCTCAGGATACCCTTATTGTTTGGTCCGAAGCAGAAAACTATGATCTAGCGTTGAGTTTCCAGGAGAAGGCAGGTTGCGATGAAATCTGGGAGAAGATCTGCCAGGTAAACAGCTGGTCATTATTTACTGCTCCCAGGCATCGTCACTGGTGCATGTTGATGTGCATTTTTTAGTATTCATAGAGGTACTGATACCCCATGACGTGAAAAGGGATACCTGCACCTGCTATGGTAGTTCATACTGTCTGCCCTATTGCACACCCCTAGGTGCAAGGCAAAGATCCGTCTTTGGAGATCACTCAGGACCCCATCGATGAGTCCGAGGAGGAGCGCTTCGAGGAGATGCCGGAGACCAGCCACCTAGTGGAGCTGCCTGCCTGCGAGCTGGCTCGTCTGGAGGAGATAGCTGATCTGGTCACCTCCGTCCTCTCCTCGCCCATCCGCCGTGAGAAGCTGGCACTGGCGCTCGTGGGCGAGGGCTATATAAAGAAGCTCCTGCAGCTCTTCCGCACCTGCGAGGACCTGGAGAACCGGGAGGGCCTGCATCACCTCTACGAGATCGTGCGTGGCGTGCTTTTCCTCAACAAGGCCACGCTTTTCGAGGTCATGTTCTCAGACGACTGCATCATGGATGTGGTGGGCTGCTTGGAGTACGACCCGGCCCTCGTCCAACCCAAGAGGCACCGGGAGTTCCTCACCAAGACGGCCAAGTTCAAGGAGGTGATCCCCATCAGGGACTCTGAGCTCAGGCAGAAGATTCACCAGACATACCGAGTGCAGTACATTCAGGACATCATCCTGCCCACGCCGTCTGTCTTCGAGGAGAACTTCCTTTCCACCCTCACCTCTTTCATCTTTTTCAACAAGGTGGAGATTGTGAGCATGCTTCAGGTGGGTCCTCTCCGCTGTGAAGAGCAGCAGACATGCCTGTCCCTGATACCAACTCTGAACAGAATAAGGAACATGGGCCCTGCATACAAACATGCGTACCTTCAGAGTAGAAAACCTTATAGCTGCTCAACACTTTTTTTTCATGCGAAATGAACAGATTGTGATAAATGTGTGAAGAATGCTACTACTTATACATTACTGAACACAACCATGACTTGGTCAGAAAAAAAAAGATGATCTTCAGCAGAGATGACATTTTGCATATTACATGTTGACATTGACATTCAGTATAGAATGCAACCAAATATGATTTTTCAGAATATCTTTGTTGTTTAATGTGATTTAACAATTACGAGTGCAGATTTAGCCTAGTGGTCTTCACTCAGCCATCAGGAGATACAGCATGGTTATGATCATTCATTTAGCACCTTCCGTTTCACTCTGTGAATCACTGTACCACAGTACCAGTGATCGTATTCCCTATATTTATATATAACCTTAAACATTTGGGTGAACAGTAAGTTGAATCGTTTATGGAATCATTCTTGACCTCTAGGAGGATGAGAAGTTCCTGACTGAAGTGTTTGCCCAGCTGACTGACGAGGCTACAGAACACACTAAGAGAAGAGAGCTGGTACCCACACCCGTCTCTTCCTGCCACTCTCACCAGTTCACACCCCAGTCTTTTCCTCTCATTCTCACCAGTTCACACCCCAGTCTTTTCCACCCACTTTCACCAATTCACACCCCTGTCTCTTCGTCCCACTATTACCAGTTCACACCCCAGTCTTTTCCTCTTGCTCTCACCAGTTCACCCAGTTGTTTGTCAGTCTGTGTGAGGCTCTGCTGTTTTGTAAGTGTTCCTTCTTTGCCTTGGCAGGTCAACTTTTTCAAAGAGTTTTGTGCATTTTCACAAACCCTGCAACCCCAAAACAGAGATGCTTTTTTCAAGACGTTAGCAAATCTAGGAATTCTTCCAGCATTGGAAATAATTATGGTGAGTTGAATGCACTTTTAAAAAAGTGTAAATTTTCATTGCCCCTTTTCCACTTCTGTGTTGCTTCAGATTTCTTTTCTAATATGGAGTGTTTTGTTGTTTAGAAATGACCAATGTTGTATAATTGTTTAACAGTTGTTTTCTATGAGTTCTAGCTTGCATGAACTGTAGAAGCACAGGTTACATTCACATTTCATCTAGATGTTTCTCTGGGTTTCTTCTCATATTGCATGTACATAAGAAGCGTTTCCGATAGCACTGCCGAGCACTATTTCGAGCCCGTGATTGGGAATGTGGTTAAATGCTGAGACTCACCAGTGCTGAAATTCCCTCCAGGGTATGGACGACCTCCAGGTGAGGGCGGCCGCCACAGATATCTTCTCATATCTGGTGGAGTTCAGTCCTTCCATGGTCCGAGAGTTTGTGATGCAGGAACCTCAGCAGGCGGACGACGATGTGAGTCGGCACTCTGCAGCACATCCAAGCAAACACACACACGCACACTGGATGCACACAAGCTGTTTTTAAATGAAGGCTGTGCACATTTTGTCAGCTATGGCATGTGGCCTGCATAATCATATTTTGGAAGGTCTCAAAAATGTGGTTGTCTGTTGAAATTCAAGGGATGTGTTACAGATTTTGTGTGTGTGTGTGTGTGGGGTCTTGATCAGGATGTTCTGCTGATAAACCTGGTGATCAAGCAGATGATCTGTGACTCTGACCCCGAGCTAGGGGGCGCTGTGCAGCTCATGGGGCTTCTGCGCACCCTCATCGATCCTGAGAACATGCTGGCCCCCACCAACGTGAGTTGCCAACACACTTTCCAGCATGGACACGGCTTCTGTTTGCGAAGGGCAGTAAACAAGTGTTTCTGCTTCACTCGTTGTCCCCATTACAATGTGGACATTAGTACTGACTCATGTCAGATGTACTGTGTAGACTCTGATTCCTGGCACCATTGTAACTGATACTCTGGATGTAACTTGCTACTCTGGATGTTTGCTGTGGGCAGTGTAGGGAGCCCTTGCTCACATGCAGGAGAGATAGTCGTCATGACCGGGTGCGTTCGCTCTCATGCATCTGTACTCTTTGTATGAGCAATCACACATTGAGTTTCCACCATGGCTAAAAGCAAGCAGAGTAGGGAAGAACAAACACAAACCTTATAGAAGCAATCGTGATTCAAATGTAGTCAAATGTGTATTTGGAATGATTTGGTGTGTGTGTGTTATGCGTTTACTTGTTTCGATTAATATAAAGAATCTTTTACGTGAGGAAATTGATCTTTATTTCCTGCGTGACCGCTGTGTCCCTAGAAAACCGAGAAGACGGAGTTCCTCAGCTTCTTCTATAAGTACTGCATGCACGTGTTGACGGCTCCACTGTTGGCCAACACAGCCGAGGAGAGTAAAGGTGAGGGCTTTACTACGCTGGCCTCCAGTAGACCCTCCATATCTCAACCACTCTTCGTAAGGGGAACTAAAACCCTGTCAATTTGGTTCATAGATTTACCAGAAGATTCTACAAAAGTTAACCCCGTCTGTCCAGGTAAGCATGGGTTGCTTTCTTTGCACCCAGCCCATTGTCAGCATTTCTAGTCCTGTTTTTAAGGCGACTGTTGAAGGTTAACGTTTTGCATATAAGCTCTTCATTTTCTTCTGCTGCCTCAGATAACTTCCAGACAGCCCAGCTGCTGTCTCTAATACTGGAGCTGCTCACCTTCTGTGTGGAGCACCACACGTACCACATAAAGAACTACATCATGAATAAAGACCTCCTGCGCAGAGTGCTGGTGCTCATGAACTCCAAACACACCTTCCTGGCGCTCTGTGAGTCTCAAAGCTAATCTTACGATCATGTAGGCTGTCATTTACTGAGATAACGGTGTACATTTCTGTGGATGGTTAGATGAATTATGTGCATTACTTTTTGAAGGCTCTTGAACTGTGACTGTCTCCATAAAACTGTACCGGTTGGGCTTTTTTGTTGAAGATTTTCGTTCGTAGTGGAAGGCTTTTTAAGATGCAGTTTTTGCAGCCTAGAAGTTACATCCTGGGATGAAAACAAATTACTTCCTCACCCTTCTGGTCTTCCAGAAGTTACAATTCATTGTTTGTAAATGTTTTGTGGTGGTTTCTGTGCTAACTGTTCTTATCCACATGTGCAGGTGCTTTGCGTTTCATGAGGAGGATAATAGGTCTGAAAGATGAGTATTATAATCGTTACATCATTAAAGGGAACCTGTTTGAACCAGTTATCAATGCCCTGTTGGACAATGGGACAAGATATAATCTTCTCAACTCAGCCATCATTGAACTCTTTGAGTTCATCAAAGTGGTAAGAACTTCAGAATGTCTCTTTTGTAAATGTTCTTGATTGGTCTGGGGAAAAGTCAAAATCTTGAAATGCTATGTTTCTTCATCTTCAGGAAGACATTAAATTCCTCATTGCTCATATAGTCGACAACTTCTACAAAGCACTTGAATCCATAGAGTACGTCCAAACGTTCAAAGGCCTGAAGGGCCGCTATGAGCAGGAGAAGGCCAGGCAGAGTCGATCCCTCCCCAGGTCCGTCCCGAACAGAACCTCGGCACCAAATGGCCAGTCTTGATATCTTTTGCGTTGGCTCCTTGGGTTTTAAATGGAACCTCCCTGCATCTCGTAGGTACCGACGAGAGGCCCGCTCTCTGGAAGACGACGAAGAAATGTGGTTCAACGAAGATGAGGAGGAAGACGACACGGATGCAGGTGTGGAGAAGAGAGTCGAGGAAGACTTTCCGGAGAGCTATGGGAAATTCATGGGGGCGAAAAAAGGTATTCCGCACACAGAAATGCCACGTTGGTTTTTCGTAGAGGCCTCGCCTCCGCACACGCCCTCCTCATTCGTGTCTTTTGTCTCGTTGCAGCTAAAGAGAACGAGGACAAAGAAAACCCCCCAAAACGGACGGCAAGCGGCAGCTTTAAGTTTACCTTCTCTCATTCTGCAGGGACCACCAACGGAAGCGGCGGCACCAGCAGCAAGCCGGCGTCGTCCTCCTCCCCCGCCGCACCCAACGGCTCCGCGGGCAAAGCTGCCTCGCTGCCCGCCGCTCCCACAGTGAAGGTTGGTACGGCCCAGTCTGTGCCATGAGACGCAGCGGGCTCCTTTTTGTTAGTCTTATGGAGGTTAAATGTTTGTGTCCTGCCTCTCCTTCGACAGACGGGCCTTATCGGCCTCGTGGACTACCCGGATGATGAAGATGAGGAGGATGAAGAAGAGGATGTGGAGGAGGAGGAGGAACTGTCTCCGCGGAAACGGCCCCGCCTGGGATCGTAAGAGCACAGCCACGCGATCCTCCGCTCCTGTGTCCCGTTGCGCCACCGAGCCCTGGTCTTCGTGGCTTAAGGACCCACCCCAATACCCTCGTGCCCCGCCCCTCCCCCAGCTCTACCTCCTGCTCCTGCACAAACACCAAACTCGGGCATCAGAGGAGCTGACCCTTTACCCGGTCATCTGAACCCCACCCTGCACCAACCCCACCCCACCCTTTGAGATCCGGTTGCATCAGATTGCACCAGCAAGGAGGCAGAACATCCCAGCTGCTCGTCCTGCGGCCCTGGGGCAGGGGTTTAACGCCAGAGTCAGTCAGCCTAGCAGGACACGCCACTTAGTATTGGAAGCTTGATTGGCAGAGCCTACCGAGACATGCTTCTCTCTCTCTCTTTTACCGTTTTGTTTGTTTTTTGATCCAGGTCGGGTGGAGGTAAACAAGGGGGACAAACCAACATTAAACTGAGAACTCCGAACTCGTCAGCGTCCTTGACTTGAATTTACATTTTTCGGATGTTTGGATCCTTGTATTCTTGAGTTTAATTTTCTTGAGTAGTGTACAGCTTTTGGTTCGCACCCCCCCTCTTTTTAATTCTTTGCCCCTTGAGTGATTATTTTTAATCAGAAAAGGGACCGCTCTTCCTGCCAGTGTCGATCTCCCCCTGCAAATCTTTTTTTGCCGCACATCGAGGTGGGATGATTGTTGACCCTTTTAAATGTTTTGATTTCACTGAAGAACTACCGAAGTTGTGATGCTGGTTTTACAAACGTGTACTAAACTACAGTAAAGTCGTTTCTACAGCTGAGTGGAGCATGGCTGAGGGTGTGTGTGTGTCACATGACTGCATTTCTTTAACCATTAGGAGTCCATGTCTAAAGATCTGTCTGCCAACCCGGGGGTTCCTCTTCCTTTACGAAGAGTGCAGACTCTGCTCATTATCAGATGTGGCATGTCACCAGCACAGTGTGTTCCTGAAGTGTTAAATACTGTCTATATTAACCACCATGACTAGTATGTAGACATTCCGATTGTCGTTTAGGTTTAGGGTGCTGTATCCCTGCTCCTGGAGATCAACAGTGTAAAACTCACTCCTGACCAAAATTTCGCACAGCTGGTTCAAACATTCAGATACCCCTGAAGACCTCACCCGGATTGGTTGGGTGTGATTGTAAGGGGCGGGGCAAATGGGTCTGGGTCTGCAGGAGGTCTTGAGCATGGACCACACCCTGGATTTTAAGTGCTTTCATCTGAAGGTGATGCAAACTTCTCCCGAGCTGAAGGTTTTGAAACCGGACGGATGTTCTATCCAGGTTGTTTTGACTTGAGTATTGAAGGCTGTTCTCTTTCCTCTCTCCATGAATTTTTGTACAAGTCCAATGATTAACTCTCTCGTTGACTCTCCGATCCAGAGCATTTGTATACATTTGATATTTGAAAAAGTTTTCCGATTAAATTTAAGCCTGGCATTAAACAAGTGGTCTAGTTAATTTGATGCAGTTTCAGTGTTTTGTTCATGGCCTTCTGTTTAACACATTCAAAAGTACAACCAGTAGGATTTGACATAGTGTGGCTTAGATTTTCAAATATTGTTTGTTCGAGTTGTGAGTTCCACAAGTATATAAAAGCAATATTGCAACAGTATACATCTACAGTATGATCTAATATGCTTGCTCTGTATTTATTTAGGCCCATTAATACACGCGTGTCTCACGTCAAGTGTTAAGGCGGCCCCACTGCCTTGTGGGTAAAAACAAGCAGCGGCCGAACGTGCCGATGCCGCTTAGTGACGGTCACCGGTTGGCATGGCAACAGATTAATGTCGGCGGTTTTCTTCCCCTCCCAGAAACTGCAGATCCTCTTTGTGTGTGTGTGTGTGTGTGTGTCGGGTGTTTAGACGGATCCCAAACGCTGGGGTGATTCCGCAGTAATTACACGTCTGACAGACTGCAGTGCTGGTGTTGTCAGATGCGGGATATTAAGACGTTCAGTATCTGAGGGAGAGTTGCCAAAAATTTTGCAATAAAAACTCATTTTATTTATTTATAAAACGTTCGTACGTGACTCCTTGTGTGCCACAGATAGTTATTATTCATTAATTTTTACTGCAAAATTGCCCATCTGTTAATTTGGTTTAATCCCTGAATGGAACAATATGGCCCATGAGTGTCAGCCCACTTTATCCCCCTGTATGTTTTAATCGCTCTCCGGTCTGTGCTCAGTGGGAAAGGGACGTGGTTGTTTAAGTTTCATTATCAGCTCCACAGGACAGAGCATCCGTTCATACTGGACATTATCCTACTAGTGTCCAGATGACGGGGACACGTCTGGTTACCTATGCAGAACGAACACTCCGTGTCTCTTGACTACGTATTATACTTAAGGGGCATTACATTAAAAAAGTACTACATTGTACGTACGTTGTAAGGACAATGCTGCCTGGTGGTTTGAACAGTAAACCAGATGTCCACGTCCTCCTCTAACCACCAGAGGGCGCCGTTTGACATGTCTCGTGTTTAAGATGAGTAGCAGGTTTGACAGCGTGATTTCTGTGCAGACAAAGGAAACATGCCGGCGCCGTAAATGAGACGGATTAGGACTCCCGTTTAGATGCTGATTAAATACAAAAACGAATACCTTTATTTAGTGGTTGCCTAAAATAAAATTAGACTATACAGAAATCGTATAGCTTAACTGAATAGGTCAAACAGAATGAAAAGCAAGTAAAAAAAAATTACAATATTGAGTCACAGTAACACATTGCAACATTGAGACTTATTTTCATGCGAGAGTAGGCGAACCCCTATTTGGTCTTACAAAAAACAATCGTGCCACTCTGGTGTTGCAAAAAAACGCCGGCTACCTATTTTGCGGATGTAGACGAGCCAATAGGCGAAATCACTGCGCAAAGAGGGTCTGTGGGTTGTGCGCCTCTCCAGCGAAGGCGGCGCTTTCCTCGCGCGCAGCTTCCTCTGCACGAGCCCCGGCGCGCCGTGCAGCTGCAGGCTCACAGCTTCAGATGGGAAGGCAGGAAGTCGGTGCCACCACGATCCTCCTCCTTGGGACACCCATTAAACAGGAATTATAACCGAAATGCTCCGTGCTGGTCTATGGGAATGGAGGAAGACCTGAAGGAGATGCGCGTCACGGAATCTTACTTGCTATTTAACACGGTGGATTTTTAGGGATCTCTTTTACTGCTTGATTGGTGGATCTACTTCATTCTTGTCGTTTTCTACTGCATTTTCTTCCTAGACTGCGTGACTGACACGTTCGTTATCTATCCAGCCACTTTTCGTGCTGAGCGAGTCGGTGATGTTCAGGGGCTTTATTCGTTTACGAGTTTTGTTGTTCAGCAGTGTTGTGAATTTAAGAAGCCAGTTAGTTTTAGAGACCGCTTGTTAATTGTGCAAAAAAGATATGCGCCTTATTCCTTTTCCAGAGACAAAGTTGCCGAATATCCCAAGAGAATCTGGTGTCAGTTCAAGCTACAGCGCGCCCCTTCGTTTTAACGCAAAACTGAACCATTATGTGGACATAAAGGAGTAGATATGTATCCAATGAAATGACCCTCACCAGCAGCGTGTGAACAGAGGACGACCGGTAGAATATCGTGGCCATTCATAAAATATTTTGAAACAATTTGTGAATATAGTTTAGTTGAGAAAATGGAAAACGAGGTGTTTGCGCCTTTGATGGAACAGTTTTTGGTCACTCCTTTGGTCGCATGGGTAAGAATTTTTCTCGTATAGGCCACGCACACACACACACACACACACACACACGCACACACACACACACACACACACACATCATACATGCGTGCGTATATACATTATATGTTGAAGTATGTAATTTTACATGGGCTATTGTGTGTTGGTGAAATACTCTGTAGGTGAAGACAGTCGTCCAGCCGGCCACGAACGATGGTAGCAAGCTCTCTGAATACATTGAATTAGTAGATGGTTCATACTTGAACGAGGTCATGCTTCAAATGTAAGTACGAAGCAGTCTTGCGATTAATTTATGAATAAGATGTATTCCGTTTTAAATCTGTTTGTGCATGCGCAGCTTTGTGGTGCCCGGAGTGTTTGTCAAATATTTCGACATTTTGTCAATCTCCACCCACCTTTCTAAGCGTTTTCCCAAGAATCTTAAGACAAAATGTCATTCCCAGTATACCGGGTAGGGTTGGACTACACCCCTCCCTCCCCCCAATATTTAAATACATTTCCAACGCTCCACCTCAACGTTTCAGTGTTCTCATGTGCAATTTGTAATGTTTGTTACACAATTTCCCCCTTCAGATAAGTTTACAATGATCAGATTTGTATTAGGGAACGAAAACCTCCCACAAATAATGCGTAAGCTCATTTAGAGATCATTTAGTTTCTGGGCCTTGCGATGGATTGCCACAGATCTTAAAACGCTTTGCGTGAGAACCCTTTCTCAGATGTGAGTGGTGGTTACTAACACCTGGGCACGTTTATAGCTCATATATTTATATATTCCAGGTCATTCGTCATCAAATACTATAAAAGAACATATGAGCCGTGGATCAAGCCTGCATCACGCCGTAGTGAATATGCGGGAAACTTTTAGGTCTTTTCCCTGCCAAGTTTTGTTCTCTCTGATTTGGCTGTTTGTATGTAGATGGATTGAAGCGTCTCGTTTGGCATACCCAGTGTGGTTTTGAGTACTTGGTGCGTTTGTCACAGCGCGGATAATGTACGCACGGTAACTGCTCACCACAGCCATACTGTACATTGTTTTATGGAGCGGTGTTGAAATGCGAACCAACGTGCCGCAGATTCGTGGTGATGCGTGTCCTGTCATCGTTAAACCTGTTCAACTTCGACCGAGCAAAACAAAATCGTTTGTCTTTCCAAATACAGTAAATACGGGTCGGATGGTGTAATACAACAGATGCTGGTGTGTGTGTGTGTGTGTGTGTGTGTTCGTTAGTCGTTACACTGAGGTACGACTAAAGTTTTCCTCTTTTCATTGGGTGTCTCTAAACGCTTGGACCTGGTGCAGGCTCTAGGCTTTGGCCAGCTGTTGGCATTTGTCCTCTCAACATGGCCTATGGACAGAAGGCTCATTGTGCAGCAGACTGAAGCAGGTCTTTGTTAACCGACGGTCAAGTTAACTGGTTAGCATTTCTGCACACTGGTTTGTCTCTGGCGAGCTACAAGCGGAGCTGGTAACTTCTTAATGATGTGTAACTGCCCCCCCCCCCCCATCCTTTTGTGGATTGTTCGTGTCTCTGCATGCTGCACTGTGTAGAGGGGGAACACCTAAGTGAATGTTGATTGTTGTTAGAGTAATGTTCACCCCCCCCCCCCCCCCTCTGTCTACCTATTAGGAATTTACAACAGCACTCATCAATGCTTGAAATGCAGGTTCTGGCTGCGTGCACGGACATCAGGTCCTGCACTTTGCTGTGAGATTTAATTTGGCCAGCAGAAACTGTAGGGGCTTGTTGGCATAGCATCCATTAGAACCTCCACTCCTGGCACTGGCTTTGTGTTCTGGCTCGTAATCAATACTCGTTCTCCTAAAGGGCTTCTGCAGCCTTGTTGACATGGATGGTCATTATCAAGGAGAATGGCTAGAGGGCAATTGATCTTGCCGTTTGTTTTAACAAAATGGACTTTCGGGTGTAGTGGAGAGTTTAATCTGGGAGCTGCTACAGCTTTAGAGACCTTGGGAGGGGAGATTAGGGGGTGGGGACTATGTTCCTCCCCATTCTCACGTGAACCTCACCTTCAGTAGCATTATGAGAGTCCAAACCCATGTGCGTTAAATGCATCAGGACACTCAGACCCACACTTCCTGCTCATCTCAAATGCAGGTTTGAATTATGTTGAATTGTGTACTGTAAAAAAGAGAAGTGGAATGGCACTTGGCTTCTGTTGAATGTATTTAAATAATCCGGCCGAGCAGGTTTAATCCATCAGATTACTTCAGTGTGGTGCATTGCAAACTGGTGGTCATAATGAATTTATATTCAAGAACAAATGTGAAAGAAACCTGCCTTTGTTGTGTCTTCTGTTTGTCTCAAAGGTGGATGGTGCAATTCACCGTCCGCATGGAGTCTTTAGCAAACAGACAGGAGAGGAACCATCCAGGATTATCTAACGGTTTAGAGCAGGCAGCACAGATGGAGGAATGCCCAACCCCTGGGGGGCGTCAACCCATGCCCCACTGCCCCCTCCCCTCCGTGCTGACTGACGGATTCCGACTCCTCCTCTGCTGCTGGGGTCCTTCCTTCTATAACTGTATGACACACGGCACTCGTGTGCCTGATTCATACACAGACTACCGCTGCTTACCCCAGTGGCAAGCCAGCTTCAGAGCCGATAAGATATCTGCCCAACGACAACATTTTAATCACACTAATCCAAGCCGGCACCCCATGGTGCTCTTTTGCGAGTAGACAGAGGGTGATAATGGGATAGACCCACATCAACTCAGACAATGTGTCTTCCTTCTCCCTTTCTTTCACGCTTTCTCGCTTCCCGGATTTGTAGCGAATCGGCATGCCCTCCTTTGTCGTCCTGGCTCAGGTGTTGAGGGCGGGCGCGTGCAGGCGAGGACTCGGGCTAGGTACCCCGTCCAGATTTGTTGCTTGATCCTTTATCGTGGAAGATCAAAGACGTCAGTCAGGCCTGAAGCAGCAGGCAGGTAGAGAAGACTCCACCCCCCTCTGCTTATCTGCCTTGTCTGAGTTCTCGTCCACCCATTACTCTCCATCGCTCTCTCTATCTTTCTCTCTCTCTCTTTCTCCTGCCAAATTCTCTTCCCTTTCCCACTGAACACAAGATGCCCCCCTGTGCAAGTTAGTGTGGTAAATAAAGGCATTTTTTTTGTATGTGCACGTGTATGTCGCCATTTGTATAATCAAAATGAGCTTGTGCTAGAATGTGCGTGTTGTGCCATTGAAGAGAAAGGTGCTGAGGTCCTGTGGGAAGCAGTCATGACCTCCACGAGGCATTATTTTAATAAAAGTCTGCTGGGAGCCAGCGAAATTCTTCAGATCAGTAGATATATGCAGACCCACTTCATCATCAAAGCAGTACAAATCTGTTCAATGGGATAAACCAAAGCCGATAGAGTAGCTGCTTCTGGAAATATAAAGAAAGCTACTTACTGTGAAAGATGCTTTACATTGACTTACAAGGATGTACAAAAACCTCCTAATGTAGTTCTTTTTCCCCACTGAAACCATTTTCAGTTTGAAAACGTGGCTACGTACCACTTGGGTTTTCTCTCCCCAGACTACATCGTGCTTGAGTGAATGGTTTCCTCTGAAATCTTGCTTTGGTCTGTTCCTGTCGCTTATTGGTCAGAAAATTGGTGACCTCCTTTCTGGGTGAATTGCGTGAGTGCTTTTTGCTATCTTGTATGAGGGCAGCTAATGAAATGTGGTTCCTAACCCCCCCCCCCGGGCCTCTATTTACAGCCCCTATCCTTCCTCTTGGTTGACCTCTTCCTCTTCCTCTTTCAGAACGTGGCTCTGGAGAGCTGAGGTGTGGTTCGCGTGGCGAGATTCTCTCCGCCCTTTGCTCTGCTGTCAGGCTGACACTGATGTGGCCTGTCAGGTGTAGGTCGTATCACATCCACCCATCTGCATCAGACAGTGGTGCCCAGTGTTCATAGGGGTTTCAAAATGCAGCGATGTGTATTCGACCCATGGATGGTGATTCAACTGCATGTGTTCTGGAATGTACGGAATCGATTATAATTGTCAATATTCTGCACTCAAATATGTGTTCGGTGTGTGAACGAATAAAATCTGTTCTTCAAGCATGCAAACCCACAAAATGCACGAGTCCAAGAGATTACCAGCACTCTGCAGAGCTGTGTGTGGAGCAGGCGCATATGTTGCGGGAGCAGAGGCATAAAGTGTGCTAGTTATGGCTTCCTCCTTAGCATCCAACAGTGCCTGAACTTCACTACTCATTCAGAACTGTACCAAAGCACACAAGTAACCGTGATGAAGCTTAAGATTCGCACAGAATGGGTCATTAGAGAAGCGTGCTCAGCTTGAGTGGTTCATGTCACCTCCCAGATGACTCAATCGTAGGGCGTGTCAATGCCAGTGGACCTGTGGGCGGACAGAAACATGGATCTGGCTCCAGAGCTTCACTGGCTGGCAGTCAGTGCTCCACACCCTTCCGCCCAGTTCCTGAATGGCGGTGGAAATTGGCGTCCTCGGGGCCGGCTCGCTCCGTGTTTAAACGAGCGCTGGGGCTGACAGGATTACAGCTCCCACCGTGGTGTTTAATTAAGGGGTTAAGCCCACCCCCTGTTGTCACCCTCTAAAATGCCTGCCGAATAGGTCCGGGCCAGGGGGTCACGTGATGGGTGCATTCACACTACGCTTAAAAGGGCCTTGTTCCCGGATTTGCAAGACTGAGGTGTGTGTGTGCGTGTGTGCGTGCGTGTGTGTGTGCGTGTGTGTGTGCGTGTGTGTGTGCGTGTGTGTGTGCGTGCGTGTGTGCGTGCGTGTGTGTGCGCGTGTGCGCGTGTGCGCGTGTGTGCGTGTGTGTGTGTGTGTGTGTGTGTTTGTGAGAGAGAGTAGCCATGGCCTTTGCAGCAGGCCTACATCAAAAGGTGCTTTAGGACTGTTTGAGCTGAATGGTCGTTTATAGGGTTGTTGATCACTTATTAGAAACTTTCTTCTTTTTATAATTGCACTCTGTTCATTTAATACTGTTATTCCACTGTTATTTAATCAGTTGAAGCATGGGGACAGGAAGTGGTTTTCCCCACAGTTTATTTGCTACAGAGAGTTATTATTATTTTTTTTAGTCATGTGATGTTATGAGGGCTATACTTAAATGGAGGGATGAGCCATTTCACTGTCTAGTGAGAAGCCATGTGAGTGTGGGGGGTGGTGCCTGTGTGTGTGTGTGTGTGTGTGTATATCTGGGACAGTCAAGGATGAGTGGCAAAATTGTGTCAAGGTTCAGTCGTAATGTGCCTGGCTCGTGTGGGACCCTGCGAGACATTCGTGGTGGCGCCTACGGCAGGTTAACAATCGCCAAATCCCTCAGACCTGCCGTCACACTTCTGCGTGTAAAATAATCCTCTGAATCGCCGTGGCGTGAAAGGGACACGTTTTACCTGCCGTTTGTACCAGCGGCAGCGTCTGTTGTTGGTGCCAGACCGCGTAGACGCCTGGTCAGGACAGTCCTGCTGAGTAACGGGGTCAGCTGCTGACCACGTGCTGGCCATCTGCTGACGGGGGAAGCTCACACGACAGGACATGCGATCATCCCCGTATCCTGGTAGACCCTGGTCCGTCCTCGGCCAAAGCGCAGACGTGTATATATAGACCCGGGAGCCTCGTGCAGTCCAGGTTTCTCTCTCTGCCTCAGTGTTCACATAGGTGTAGATCATTTGTTGAATGGCTGCACAGCGTGGGGTATATTACAACATATTACTGTGGTATCAGTAGAGCAGAAGCCTGTGATGTATCGGCTAGCCTGGTTTACAGAGGCAGCCGGAAGTCTGTTTGAACTTAAAAAAAAAAAAATCATCATCAAGCTTTTGGTTAAAATCTATTTTTAGAAAACCTTGCACTGTTTTTAACTTTCCTGACTCTGCCTTTAAACTGGCTGGGTGATATATAGATATCTGAGCCAAAAAAAGATTCTCTTAACACCTTTAAGCTGTGTGATAATTGGGCCAGAGCAGTAAAAAGCCCAGGGGTGTTTTCTCCTCCCCTGAAAAGCTACATGGAAGATTTTCCACAGTAGTTGTTTTGCAGGTTAGTTTTGGTATTAGAAATGGAGTAGATGACATCTGTGTGGTACGCGAGGTAGCAGACTGAAAGGTGTGTGTGAAGGCTCTCTCTGCAACATTGAAATGCGTTTTGCATATTGACAAGGACATATTTAGCATATTCATGGTCTTTTGTTCTGAAGTGGCCATTCCGACCGACTGGGGAAAATTTGCTTGTTTAAATATGGATGCGCACTCTTATCCAATCCAATAGCGATCGCCTTCTAATTCTGCGTGGTATGGTAATCTCGGTCAGCATGGTGTTTGGACATGTTTAGGTTTTGTCAAAAGACTGCCCTACTAAAGACTGTACATGAAGCGTAGTTCATGCACTCCTGCAGAGCAGCTACAAACACATGCACGCTGAGACGAAGACTGTAGGGTGTGTGTGTGATTGACCAATTGCGTCCTGAGATGTTATGAGAAGGAGGGGCCTTTACAGAATGGTCATAGCAATGCAAGAACAGCTGCACAGGGAAACCAAATCTCTGACATTTTAGGAATCCATATATATTTATTATGTCTTAGGATATAATCCTAGTCCTAAGATATAAGGATCCTTCTACTTTACATGTAAAGCAGGCATCAGGTTACGCAGCTTGCTTTCAGAGATCAATGGATTTGTTTCCACACAGATTGATATACAGAACCAAAATAAATCCGTCTCACTGCAGATCCGTGTTAGTGGCAGAACAGGCTCTCTCCCCACCTACAGTGTGGATGAAGATATAAGAGTAGTTATTTCAGGGCAGCATGCCTGCGTAGACCAGTCCCTTAACCAGTCTCAGAGACCAGTCCCTTAACCAGTCTCAGAGACCAGTCCCAGTCCCTTAACCAGTCTCAGAGACCAGTCCCAGTCCCTTAACCAGTCTCAGAGACCAGTCCCAGTCCCTTAACCAGTCTCAGAAATATGTGACACCTGCCCGTCAATGACCCCATGTCTGAGCCAAAGATGTGAGGTCTTCCCCTCTCATAACCCTAGCTCTGCTAACGCTACCAATGTGATCTCTCCAAAGCATCCAACGCATCTTGAATATTCACCTTCATCTGCGCTGCTATTGGATATACAGCCTTTGCCTGTACCAGCAGCATTCGGAGATCTAATAAATCTGCGTGGTTTTTTTCACAGAAATCCCAAAGCATCTACTCAGAGGGTCAACAAGAAAGTGAACAACGACCCAGTTCTGCGCATACATAATCTCTCGATTCTTACGCGGCGGATCAAAGCCTATTATCAGGTACGTTTGGGGCTTCCTAGCAGTTTTACAGAAACTCATGTTTATCCGTCTTTTCATGTTATTTTATGTCTTGAGATTTATTGGTTGGTGATCAGTAATAACATGACTAGCATACACCTATATTAAATAACTAATAGATTTGGAAGTTTGACCATCAAGCATGGTGCAGTGCAGGAAATAAGATCTCCAAGTAGAAAAGGTTGGAAGCAAATTGCAAGCAGATACAGACTTCATGCAGACCTTCACACAATGTGAACACTACAATTTTCAAAGAATCGTATATATATATTCTTTCCAGCATTGCAACGGTGTTGAGGCTTGCTGTAAATGTATTGAGCAGAGCCTTGGAGTCCATGAATGTGGTTAAACTCTCTGCCTTCATTCAATATCGCACATCTTGGGACACTTTGTGGTTCAGACTATTGAACTTGTCGGCTCGTTTCCTCCGAGCAGTGCAACACGAGACCGTTACAGTCTGGTGATCTAATGAGACCGTACCTCAGCTCTTGGGTGGAAATGCAGTTTGTCAGTAGCGTCCTGCGCGAGTTGAACGTCCCTTCCTCTATTTTGGAGAGAAAGGAAGAAGGGGGGGTATGAGTGGTGAGGGCCTGTGGTGTGATGACCAGTGAAGGCATGCTTGCAGCATACAGATGTGTGTCTCGGCATACTGCATGACCAGGCGTTGGATGGCAGCCAGCTTGTATGAAACGCACCACTGGAATGTGAGAGAAATTGGGGGAGGGAGGGGGCGTATATTCAACGGAGCTTCCTGTTTCCTACTGCCCTGCTCCCCCTGAAGAATCCCTTCGAGCTTTACATTAGCATAATAGTAGAAATACTGCACGTCATGTGATCCCGCTCAGCTGTCTGTTGAATAACCTGCCGTATCACCGATTTTAACTGGTTAACTGGGTCTTTTGTTTGTGTGAAACAGCGTTTTTTACGATGTTGCAGTGGTTGTAGTAATTTGGCCTTATTTGCAGGATATAGGACCAACCCTAGAATTAGCACTCGTTTTCATTAATGCACTTGTGACTGAAACATACGGTAGTGATTTTTTAAAATAACAAGTCAAAATATATACTCACTTTTGTCTGTGTCTTTCATTACAATTCATTAAACAAGTACGTCAATGAATGGATTTGAGATTACACCTCAACTCGTAGTCACCCCTGTAAAACAAACACAGGAGATGCTTTGAATGGGCCAAGGTCATTAGATAATGTCCTGGGGTGGGTGCTTTGTGCTGTGTACCGCGTCATGAATGACTCAATGGAGGCAGGAGCACAGGGTCAGCACAAAACTCTCTCCCAGCGGCACAAACTTACTAATTAACCCTGTTCAGGATCCGATAGACAGCAAACCCGCAGTCCCGCAGTCCCGCAGACCCTCCCCCTCCACTGCTTTGGTACGTCGGAGCTTGGCAGTAAACGTGCGAGGGAGGAAATGACTCGCGGTCCAGATAAGTGCGCCAAAGCACATCTCCATAATAACAGCGGCATTAGTAGTGCATGCAGATCAAATGACTCCGACCTTAGCAATCCCTGAGCAGTTCCTAATGGATGGATTAAACTGCAGACGAGGGCTAGACGCGCCTCTGCTAAAACAATCAGGCACTCTCTGAAATGGATTTTTTTTTATTTTATGGATGAAGCCGGATGCAGACCAGGGGTTTGGTGAAGGAAGAGACTGCTGAAGATTTTGGTAGGAAAAATGATGCCATGTGAAGCAGAAAAGAGCGATAGCGGTGTGAGTTTAAAAAAGGGCTTTGTTTCGTCTTCTGGTGCAGTCGTGTCCTCTCCTGTGACTGGCATACAGCTCATCTCATCACACACAGATGGTCGTAGCCGTGTTTCGCCTGAGAAGGTGCTTAGGGAGGTGTTGCTGGGAGGTGTTCTGTTTCCTCAGGCGTGGCTGAAAGTGTGTGGATGTTACATTAGTGTCCTTTCTTAGTCCTTGCCATTGCCCAGGGGAAAGGTGAGGGGGGGGGGGGTATACCTACTCCAGATAAGCCAATCGGTGCAGCGGGAAGACTAGGTCCCTGCCATGTCTCAGCCAATCAATGCAGTGGGAAGAATAGGTAATCATTAAATGGTGTGACATTGCTTTCCTTGGCTTTCTGCAGTGGTTCTCACGCCCTTGTTGAGTGTGCATCATACACACCGCTGCCAAGCTGCGCCCCACGTACACACGTAGAGAACTCGGAGCTGTTGAAGTCTGTTTTAGTTCTGTGACCGACAGAAGTTGGGGTCACGTGGTCTTTACAGTGACACGTGTGACTCTACTTGTGTTGAGTGCTTTTTCTTCTGAGGGCCACGGGTCAACTTTGGCTCTATCAGACTTGTTAACAGGACAGCAAGGCTTCCCTGCTGAGACTGGTGTCTTCCCCTTATCCTGAATCAAGGGTGGGTTTCCGAGAGAATCGTCTGCTCTCTGGAAACCGCTGCCATCGCCACGGCCTTGACCCGGGCCCTCTGGCTGCTCCGACCAAGCTCCCAACACACATGACCTTTTTCCTCCCCTCCCCAAACACAGAAGCAATTATGCAGATGCAGGCGGCGTTTTTTAACCCTCCACCCGCCCCTGCCCTCTCGCCAAAGCAACCCGCTCCCACGCCCGTCCTGGACAAACAGTGGCCCGGTTTGTGTAGTAGGCTCGGGGGGTCGGAGTTACGCCGCGGTCCGTAAGCACAAGGGAGGCCTGTTCCTCCGGCCCGTCCGAGGAGCAGAGGGAGCGGTTTGTTTTCTTCCCACTTTTTTCCATCTTGAAAGACATCATGGAAAACAGAAGCTATTTTTGGCTGTAACGGGATGTCGTGTTTTTGCTCTCACTTGCTTCAGTTTAGCATAAGGACTTTTTGTGATGGAAGGAGGTGTTACATAGCCGAGCCCCCTGACTTTCTAATTCACAAGGCCGCAGATTAAACATATTTCATATTTACATAAAGCAGTCAAACCCATTTTCTTCAATCTAAACTATATCACCTGAATTATTTTACATGTGTCTGCTAGGGTCTGAGGTGTGTGTGTGCGTGTGCGTGTGTGTGCGTGTGCGTGTGTGTGTGTGTGTGTGTGTGTTGGATGTCATAAAGGTTCCAGTATGAATCAAGTGTAAGCGGCACTGCTGCTGTCTGAACAGGCAGTACTCGGGTAGTACACAGTGAAGGTAGTACAGGAAACACAAGTCAAGTCAAGTCAAGTCAACTTTTATTTATAAAGCACATTTAAAAGCCACAAGGGCCAGCCAAAGTGCTGTACAATGCACTCATACATATATGAATAAGAATTAAAATAAGAATATTAAAAATAGAATGCACTCATACATATGAATAAGAATTAAGATAAGAATATCAAAAATACAAATACAAAAACACACAATTTTCTAAGTCTTAAATAATTATATCAAATAAAAAATAAAAATTAAGGTTATATAAAATTAACCTGAGCATTTCATTTCTGTTGGTTTACCTTATGAGCACTGGAACGCTTGAGAATACATAAATGTTTTTAACTTAGACTTAAAAACATCTACTGAGGATGACGTCCTGATAGAGACAGGCAAATTATTCCACAGTTTGGGTGCCGCAACAGAGAAGGCTCTGTCACCTTTCGTCTTGAGTCTGGAATATGGTACGACCTCTATGATGATGGCCTTGTGTGTGTGTGTGTGTGTGTGTGTGTAGTAATAGGGCAGTGTTGCCTTTGCAGTTCACACAGTTCATTGTTCTGAAACACCAGAGATCCAGTAGTCCATGTGCATGCTAGTGAGCGTGGTCATGGACATGCTTGTGGGCGTGGTCGTATGCATGCTTGTGGGCATGTGCAGGCTTGCTCATTCAGCCAAATTGGTATAGTATAGTATGAATGAGGTGATCCATGTGAAACAGCACATAGGATGAAAGGGGCGTGGTCTAGTGTGGGGACTGGGAGGAGCCTGTGCGGCTCTGCCGTTGCTCCGGGCTGCTCTGGGCCGCAGTGGATCTCCGATTGTGCGCATCCTCTCTCTGCCGGCTCCTCCATCGCCTGCATGTGTTTTATTTGCGTGCTTTAGCACGTTGTCAAACCTTCGTGTGGACTCACTGCGACATTTGTGAAGAGGGAGAGAGAGAGAGAGAGGGAGGAGGGGAGAGGGAGAGGGAGGGGGAGAGATAAAGAGGCAGAGGAGAGAAAAAGAGGGAGAGGGGGAGAGAGAGGGAGAAAGAGAAAGAGAGGGATGAGGGCTGTGTTCAGAGACGCACTCCCACGCCCAAAAATCTGCAAGGGGTGAATCAACCCACCGGTGTTGTCATGGCAACCACGAGGTCTGCAGAATCGGTGGATTGCAGGCTTGTGCTGTTAAAGCACCCCCGCCCCCCGCGACCCGGCCACTGGGGTTCCTGCTCTCCACACACCAGGCCCAAAAGGGAAAGGAAGCGTCCATTTACACACACACACACACACACACACACACACACAGCTGCAGCTGCACCCTGCGTGTCCTCCCTCCTCTTTGCTCTGACTGCCAGGCGGGCTTCATCGGCACTTACCACCACGCCACCATGAAGTCCACATCCGGCCATATCCGGTCACGTCCAGCACAAACCGGGAGGGGGCGGGGGGTGTGCCAAGGGCCTTCTGCTCACACGCAGCAGGCGTTCAGGTGATCTGGAGCTCATCAAAGTGATCTTCCTCTCGGCCTGTCAAGCTGGAGACAGTGCTATAGCTAGTGGGTAATTAATTATGTGGGGGAGGGGTGGGGGGTTCTGTACAGTTGTCAAAGCCACCTGGACACCTGGACGTCCCTGTGCACTGTACTCCCTGTGCTGCTGAATCACCATGACAACTCCTCGGCTGCTCTTAGGTGAGCTGATATGCCACCCTCAAGCTAAGAGCCACCTAAAGACTTCAGCTGTTACCATGGTAATGTTTTACATGGTAACATCCTTCCGTTATTTTCCGGTCCGCCTGTAGTTCCTGTCTCTCTTCGGCCGTGGTTTTCTTTTAAAGGGAGGAAGGCTAGTTTTTCTAAGCATCTCGCGTCACCGTGGAAGAGACGTGAGATGTGAATGCAGCCTCTCACAAAGGGAGAAAAACTGTGTGAAACAGAAGAATGTGTCACAGGGGCCGGAGGCGTGAGGTGTAAATGAGGAGGCGTGTAGGAGAGCCCCGGGGCTCCATCACAGTTTGCCCATCTCCAACTCCACAATATGTGTCCTCCTCCTCCTTACTTGTTTTACTCTCCGGCGTTACGGCGAGGGTTTGTCGGGGCCAGCCCGGTCCCCCAGCTGCTCCGTCTGCCTGTGGCGTTCTTAATCATTCCTGCGAGCGTGTTTGTGCGAATTTTTTACGAGGCACGCTCAACAGTCAGGAATTCTGCACCGTTTCAGTGAAGTGTGGAAATACAGAGATGGTGTTTTTTTAAGCCAAACATGAGGTTATTGTCTCTCTGTCAGAGGATTTGATGAGTGCGTGTTTCTGTGCAGGAGGAGACAGGTTTGAGTGTGTGTGTGTGTGTGTGTGTGTGTGTGTGTGTGTGTGTGTCTGAGAGTGAGGGGGGGATGAAGGGTGTTTGTGTTGCTACACAATAATTACACCTGTGTGTTGGTTTTTTACTGAGAACTGCTGCAGTGGCTAATTCTTACACGTCTTCGGTATTTGAGCAGACATGCCGTCACTGAGACAATTTAAGTTTGTTTAGGGAGGAGTGTCAGTGGTTTTGGCTGCTTGGGATTAAACGATGTTTATAATGTCTCGGATCACGTTTTTGTATTGAAATCCTCCCGTTTTTTTTGCTTCGTCTTTCCAGTTCTTCGTTGGTGGGAAGTGTCTGACTCCCGTGGGAAGTCTGGCTGTGATCACACTCACCCTGCTGTCTGACTCCGACAGATCGCCCATACTCGCTCACTTAACGCATGCTTTGTTAATTTCACCCTGAGACGTTGTTGATGGTGGTAATATGGTTGGATGCTATAGTGAATTCTCTTCAAGTTTGGCCAAATCTAGTAAAAAGCTGATTAGTTTTGCAGTTCACTGAAACAGCGTCTGTTTAGAGCCACAGATGTCGGCAGGCTGAAATTCCACGAGGTCAAAGGTTAGGAGTGTGCCGGGTGCGTGTTGTGGTTGGTTTTTTTTTTTTTCGGCTGTGAGAGCCGGAAGAATTCTGCGCTCTGGCCTGGAGAGGCTGTGTAGTCCTGTGGAGGGAGGAGGTGGGTTGCAGGGGGCGGGGCCAATGCTGATGGCGACGCCCCTGGCGCCATCCATTTTGGCTGTGGCATTTGATCGAAGACTGATGCCAGTCAGGAGGTTCTGAGACTCCGAATAGCCCAGCCAACCGTTCCAAGGGTTACGTACACGCTACGGTAAATTACAGCGTTTGCAAAGGTTCCTGGAATGTGCACAGTCCATATTTGGTACCACACGCATCCAGCAGTCTTGTTCTTTCCCCCGAAGAACGACTCGCCCGCCGCTGTTTCCTCTCGCTGTGTGAAGTCTCTCAAGGACGGACTCTGACATCTAAGCCTCTCATCTCCATTCCCGTCACCCTGCAGTTCACATTTTAGTCCGCTGGGAGAAACAACATGGTTTTATTGGCCCACAATCATGTGTACCAATGCTGAGCGCAGGTATTAATTTGAATGGTGATAAAATGCACACATACCACGTCAAGCAAACTGGGTCCATGTGTCAGTGCTCATTACTTGATTATATATTGATTTGCTATTGCTCTGTGATTATATATTGCTTTGTTTCATGACATTGAAAAGATGTGTAATTGACCAGATTGTGACACACAAACCCATTGAGATAGAGGCTAAAGACCCTTGGAGCTTATTTAAAGTAATTTGGATTAACAGGTTCGTTCTAAATAGCCTTCATAGCCTGGGGCTTAGGACCAGGAATTAACTGGTTCCCAATAAAACTGAACTGAGCTGGTTTAAAGGCCATTGTTCCCTCTGTCTGGGTTTCCATTAGCCTTATAGCAGGGTGATCGAACTTCCATGACCCCTACTCTATCTGTCACTTTGTTGGCCTCTGACAGAGTCACAGTGGCATTGTGGGATTGAGAGGAAGAGTCGATCACTACACTCTATATAAAACACTGATTAATGGACAGCAGGTATGCACGTCTGGCTTATTTGGGCCTGACAGGAAGGATGTGTCCAGATTTTTGTTCTAATACAGTGGCTCTTTGGAAAATGTATTAACGTCCACAGATGTTTGGAAATGTTGCTTGTTTTTTTAGTGCATCTCTATGGGCGCTAGATTTTTATGGTCATTTATGCAGTTCATTCTGATAGCTATTGGTACAGGATTAACACTGTACAAGATGATAACTCTTTCATAGCTTTGTGTATAATTAAACTGTGCTCTAATGTTCTTAGTTGTACTGATTGGCAGTTGTAGAGTACTGTAGTGTACTATTGTAAATCAGGGAACAATACAGTGTGGTTAAATTACAAAACTCACAAACAAACATGTTTCTACATGGAACAGTGTTTGTGTTTACCCATGTCAAAATGAGGAACAGAAACTACTAGCATTGCGAACTGGAGAAACCTTCCTTTGTCTTCTGTGTGTGTGGGGGGGGGCACCTGTTAAAGCACTTAGTATTGATTGCTGATCACAGATCATTGACAGTTGAGAACTGCTGACAGTGGCAGCAGGAAGCTCTCCTGATCCCACACCTACACGACGAGAGAGGGATAAAATGCCTGGGGCTGGTAAATGATGTGTGTGTGTGTGTGTGTGTGTGTGTGTGTCTTTTCTTGTTTCCAGGAGACTCTGCAGCAGCTGGTGATGATGCCTCTGCCCAATGTCTTGGTGCTTGGCAGAAACCCACTCACTGGTAAGCCCCACCCCCATAACCCCAACACTAAAAGCTGAACAGAGCCCCTCCCTCCCTCTCCCTCCCCCTCATTCCTTCTTCCTTCCACAGCACACATACTGGTAGAACTATACAGTGTTATACTGCTAAATATGTCATGCTGATATGTATACAGTGTCAGCATGATGATTCTGACCGTGTGTGTGTGTGACCAGATTCCACATTAAGATGGAAAGTTTGCAGCTTATAACAGACTGAGCATGCCAATATTCCATATCTGCCTTGGCCACAAGTCCCTAATGTCTTACTGTGTGATTTAGATCGTCTAATGTAGACTTTTCTTTCTTTATTTTTAAGGTATTTTTATGGTGAGCAGTGGTAAACCCTTTTTTTCACATATAGCAAACAAAGAATGAGTGTGAACCCGTAGAGCTGTCTCCTGTGGAAGGTGCTTCTTCCTTGTGTAGACCCAGAGAAGTGATCTCTCGTGCACACCCACTCTGTAGGAACTCCTTTAGGGCTTGTCCGGTTGCTTTTTAGGATAAGTTCACTCATCTGTTTTACCTACAGCTTGTTTTAAGATCAAACAAACACTTACTGACCTTGTAGAACAAGTTACACTGAAATCAAACTGTTAGTGGCATAAGTGGCTAACGAGCATAATCAAAGACGTAAATCTGTAAAAGTGATTTTGTTTTTGCTCATCACATGAGGCTGAATTACTAACCGATGTTATATAACTCTGGATATAATGGCTCGAATTCTTGTTCCTCATCTGAACATCCATAACAGTAATGGATGCTATTACACCGCACGCATCCTGCTGTATTAGACGCTCGATATCAAATGTGGCGGTAAAGCTGAAGAATGTGCCTTGTGCGTCCTGAGGGTCACGGTGGCGTTTCAGAGCAGCGGCGCCCCAGCTGAAAGCACTTGGGCATCTGGCTTTTATTACACAGACATGACCCGTCTGTGGGGGAGGGGAGTGTTGGAGGCTGAGTGAGAATACCACTCTGGGCCTTGAGGGGTTAGTCTCTCTCTCTCAAATTGTCATTTAAAATCCTTTTCTTTCTCTGTCTAGAACTTGTTTGTAGTCTCTCTGTTTCACTCTTAGTATCTCTCTTGCACCCTCTCCATTTCTCTTTTCCTCACACTCTCTTGCACTCTCTCTCTCTCTCTCTCTCTCTCTCTCTCTCTCTCCCTTCTTGAGTGGACCTGAAGCTGTACAGAAGTGCCCCAGACCTTCCTGCCACTCCAAGCTCTGACTTCCTGTGCCACTCACTTGCGTGTCTGACAGGTGTCCCGTTCACATATTCACCAGAGCAACGCAAACAACTGGGGAACAGACGTGCTGAGTCATGACAGGTGCGGCTTTAGCATGTGTCAGCCGCAAGGAGTCTGGAGGGTGGTGGGCAGAGGGTGAACTACTAGACGTCTTTAAAAATCTCAGCAGTGTGCGGGATTAGCATTTCTGCCATGCCCCTTATCAAACTATTTACCCTCATTTACAGCGCAGTAACAACCCTTTTCAACCAAAATAATCTTAAACCAGTTCAGTCTTTCTTTTTAGAACCTTGGTGCATTCAGAGAATCTGCTCGCGTTTGTGCCGGTTCATAGCAGAAGGCATTGGGCCACACGTCACTGAATGTCATCACAGTTTGTAGGGTAAAGATTGTTCACAGTATGACCTGCATATCGTGATGACAGTCCGTTCATAGGAAGTCGTGCAGCCTGTAGAGGATGCTGTCATTGATGAGGTCATAAAGGGCTTGCAGGAAACCGCTGCGTTGTGTGGTGTTATTAACCACTAGGGTCCCCCTGAGGAGGCATTTCCTCTTCCTGCTCAGCCGTCATTGTTCACAGGAAGGGGCGGAGCATTATGTGCTTACTCAGTGTCCGCATGACCCATGCGTTTCCTGTCAGGATGAGATCTAGCAGTTGTTACATCACCCCAAGACCTGTGTTGGGGGGTGTTGCCATGCTACGCTCTCTTGTCCTTAAATAATGCACCAGCAATGCTCTGACCCATTATCTTAAAGCAACAGAAGATTTTTACATCAGAATTTCTAGGCTAATGTGTGTTTGCACATGTCTGTGCAAGTGTGTATCTTTATGCATTTTTGGGATGTGTGTGTGTCTTTGTCCAAACGTTTCTCTCCTGGACGGTTAGCTTAATTGGGTTCAGCATGACTCATTCTCCTTTGTGTTCCGGCGTTATCCTGTCATAGTACGGTTTGCATACTTCTCATTTTCCTTCTAATCTCAAATCATCACAATGATCAGACAATGACTGATGCTTCAGACTGAAACCTCCTTGTTCTTGTGACCCTCTTTTGCATTTCCTGATTTCTATACACATCGCTCAGAAGAGTTTCAGGCTGCATTTCATTACAAGTGCAAAGTTGAAGGGGGTTGAACCCAGCTTAGGGATTTAACCCCCCCCTCCCCCTGCTCAAGTACCAAGCACTCCACTCCTGTGCTGCATGGCTGCTGTGCTGGGTGGGTGGGTGTCATTATTTTCCAGGGAGAATTACACGTAGGCGGCTGCTTTTGCACAGAAAAAATTTAATGAAATGAACATTGTCATGGCGGCCAAGCTGGTCCTTATCTGCGTGTCTTGCGTTAGGATTTGTGAAGACCTCAGATGGATACAGATCCTCTCCCCTAGAAGGAGGCGGTGAAATGACATTAATCAGTTAATCGGTTAAATGTTAATCGGTTAAATGGCATATGTATGCAGTTTTTAGCTATTTTGTTTAATTTTGTTTTCTAAGCCTTTCCACATAGTGGGTTTGATGAACAGAACATAGTTATCCACATGGATGATTGCATACATTACAGTTGATTCTTCAACATCTTATTCCCATGGTAGTTAAACAGCCCCATTTCCTGAGCCATTTTATTTGCTGTTATATGCAAGAGCACCTCCACTATGTGTGTTTGTAACTGGCCAATCTTCAAGCTCCTCCCATCTATGTATTTGTAACTGGCTGATCTCCAAACTCCTCCCACCACCGTGCACACCCTCTCTGCTACCCCCCCCCCCCCCCCCCCCCACCCCATTCTACTGCATTAACACTTCAGTTCCCCAAGCAGCTGTCTTGGCAGTGCTGGTCTGAGCCACTGGGGTGCTGGCGGGCCACACACTGGGGCCTCAGCCCCTCAGCCAGCCAGGGTGGCCGAGTCGTGTCCTGCCCCGCCTCGCTGGGACTTCAGTTCTGTCTGTGCCTTCAGTAGGTGCTTAAATGATGAGATCTGTTCTTCTTTTTCAGAACAGGGCCTAGGAGAGGTGAAGAAACTGCTGCTGCTATTGCTGGGGTGTGCCGTCCAGGTGAGGACTGATGTAGAGTGGCAACAGAGCTATGGGTGTTTGCTCAGACACTTTAGATTGTGTCAGTCGATGAGTGTTAATGTGGATGGACATATCAGGACAGGTGGGCCTTGGTTGGCACAGAGCCAGAATGAGCCCTGTAAAAGAGTCTTTGTGCTTCATGGGAGGGCTGGCTGCCCTGATGTAACCTCCACACACACAGGCACGCACGCACGCACACACACACACACACAGTGAGTTTAACAAAGCCAAAATACTACAGTTGAACATAAAAAAAGCCCATGTTGAATCCACCATAAAATCCATGGCTTTATTCATATCCATTTTTTATTCATAACCATTCTTCTTTTCTTATATTAATCTGACGGTTCCAGCCAACGGCTGACTGCCGCCTTGGATTTAGAATAACAGCCCAGGGCAGACACACTATTCACAGATTTACATATGTTGAGCATGACGAGGAATAAAATCAAACCCAGCAAATGTAAAAAGAATGGTGGCTGCAGCTGAGCATAAAATTGTGTGTGTGTGTGTGTGTGTGTGTGTGTGTGTGTGTGTGTTTTAGATCTTTGTGGGGACCAAATGTTACCACTCTGACAAAAGAGAAAAACCATGTAGTCATTGTAGAAACTTTCGATTGGATCCTATGAGGGGGAAAAAATCTACATTTCATTGGTTACTGAGGTTAAGTTGAGGTGTTGGCTTACCATTTTACCTCCAGTAATATGCTGGAGTTGGTGAAAGCATAATAACCACACAATATGTGTACTTGTTAGTTTGTATGTGGGCACCCATGCTTCTGTGTGTAAATTTACAGTAATAAAACATCAGCTTTTATTAATGCAAAGCATAATTCTAGACAGCGAGTGTTAAACGTGTAGTGTTCCCATGGTGAGCTGTTGCCAGGTTCCTACAGCTAGACTGCTTCCTAATCCCCTGGTCTGCTGTCTTGCAGTGTGAGCAGAAAGAGGAGTACATTGAGAGGATTCAGACACTGGACTTTGACATGAAGGCTGCTATTGCGTCTCACATTCAAGAGGTCGGAACCAGCTTTTACGTGCCACGACTTCAGCACTAAGGACTTGCTTTTCAGTCTGTATGATCCATATATCTGTGGGTGTGTGTCTGGGTCTTTAAGGTCACCCACAATCAGGAGAACGTGCTGGACCTGCAGTGGCTGGAGAGTGGTGAGTCTCCCCCAGAAGATCTGGACACGCTCTCGAGAAACCTCGCCCTCCACCTCCGACGTGTGGTGGACGAGAGAGACGACCAGGTGGAGGTACGACACAGAGACAAGAATGCACCCCAAGCTCCATTAACCTTCACACTGCCTGAATTCAGAGCAAAGTCTTCCAGTCGCTGTGTACTAGTGTCAGACACGAAGGCTTTAAAAATGGGCCTGAATTCTTTATATTTTTTCCATTTATCACCTGTCCTATTTCTCGAGCTGTGTGTGTGCGTGTGTGTGAGAAGCCAGATGAGGCTGATTAAGTTTTGCCCTCCCGTGGAGCGCCTGTGCCCTCGGAGGGCATTCCCAGCGTCCCCTGCTTCTAAGGGTCTGGATAATGATCCACAGCATGGCCAGCCGCTCTTCATTAAAATCCCATTTCCTCGCTCGTCCTCCCTCTCTTGCCCACGCGGCGCACGCGCGGACAGGAGGAGGGGCGGCACCGCCCATCGCGAGACGCTCTTGAATGCCCTGTTCTGTTCCTCCAGTGCCTTGCGGGCTGCTCTCTCGGTGAGGTGCTCCCTCACCCACAGGGCCTGCCTTCATGGCTTGAGCGGTTCCCTGCCCGTTCCCTCCCTGCGTCTCCACACCGCGGTCTCTCTTTAATGGAGTCATCACGGCCAGCATGCCGTAACTGCTCTAATCTCCTTCCTCTTGCTAATTGGAGACCTCACGCAGAGGAGTGGGAGGAGGAGGAGGAAGCTTGGGTCGCTACTGGCAGGCTCCCGCCACGGTCTCCTCCCATAAATGACCCGTACAGTGTGCCACAGGGGCCAAAACCCCCACCAAAAAACAAAAACACTGGTTAATCTGCCGAATACATCACGTAACCCATGCAGCTGAGATGCAGAAATCTGACCTTTCATCGAGAGGTGCTAATGAAACAGGCCATGGTGCTGAGGCTTAAGTGCACGTCTCCGTTCGCAGGCCGTCGTGGAGCTGACCCAGGAGCGAGACTGTGGCCAGGGCTCGCCCGGGGTCACCTGCCGCCCCTCGCCCGGCGACTCTCCCAGTATGCGCCGCACCGAGAGCAGGCAGCACCTCTCTGTGGAGCTGGCGGACGCCAAGGCCAAAGTTCGCCGCCTCCGACAGGAGCTGTGAGTACACCGCCCTTCCAAACCTGCCCCCTTCACCTCCCACCCACCTGCTTCTGATCTCACAGCTGTCAACGTGTAGAAGGTCCTCGCTCAAGCCCCAGCCATCGGAGGTCTAGATTTGGTGCAGTTTCTCTGGCGAGTTGAGTGAAACCTTCATGCATTTCTGCAGTTATTTATTTTGTCTCAAGAGAATTTGCCAGATTCCATTGCTTTTGTTATTTTTGATCACGTGGACATCAGGGCCAGATCACGTGGACCTTAGGCTAGGTCACCTGTGACTGTGTACTTATTAAGCTTTGTTCAGTTTAGCGGTAGATGGTACTTTTTGCGCTCCTATTTTAATTGTTTGGATCCCCTCTGGTGCTCCAATGTAGGCAACTACACACGTTGTTCCATAAAACCATAAAGCAGAGTGTTGAATAAGGGAACATGGAGTATGTGTGAGTGGCTGGGGTTTGCCATCCTTTTCAAAACACAGCAGTTCCTCAAATGGCCCATCCCTGCATGGCCTGGTACAGTAATGCCAGAGGGTAAAAAAAAATTGCAACATTGTAAATAATTGAACTTCCTCTCAAAGAGTGCATTAACCTTGAAAGACAATGCAGGGCCATTGTGAACGAAGCCATTGCTTGCATAGAGAAGCGTTTCTGAAAACGAGGGGAAGCCAGTGGTGTGTGCCGTAGCTGGAGCATGCCCAGACATTGTTATCGTTCTGAGTCAACATTTGTGCTTGGTCATACATTTACAAGAGCCCAGACAATTACTGGCACGTTGATGTTTGGAAACCTGAGATGAGGAATGATTTGTAATGCAGTCATTTATAATGACCTTTGAGGATCTGACACACCACATGCAGGTTCTGTTGGATGCTGCTGGTGTCCTGATCCTGATGGGCAGTGGTGAGGAATGAGCCTGTAAGGCGTGGCCAGGTTGTTGCTAGCCCCCACGGGGCCTCACTCTGGATCAGATGTCTCGGGATTTGGCCCAGATCAGATGATAATCTAGCATCTTGGATATTCTTCAAGCGTCTTCGACCTACTTTCTTGTCTGAGCGCAGTGCTTTGCGACGCCATGGTTTATCACTGCAGATTCCTTCTCTCTGGTCATTATTTTTCCCATTTTTGTCATGGCTAGAGAGGAGGAGGAGGAGGAGGAGGAAGATGCTCTAGTTTTACTGACCAAGATCTGAGGAGTCTTTCTCCTCCTTTGTCTCCCAAGCAACCGTTGACAACCATGGTTGCCGTTGCTGGTGTTGCAGTGTTGGTTTGACAGATGTGTAGTAGACACATCTGGAGGTGTTATGGTTAACTGTTGATCTAGAGAGTGTGTGTATCTGAGAGGTGTGTGTGTGAGAGAGAGAGAGAGAGAGAGAGAGAGAGAGAGAGAGAGAGAGAATGTATTTAATGTGTGCGTGTAGACGCATACACATTTAACACTTTTACCTTTCTCTTGTTATAAATATCTTCAGAGCAGATGAATCCCTCATTCACAGGTTTCCCCTTTCTGAGTCTGGGCTGCACGTAGTGTCTCCTCATGTCTGTTTGTTCCTTGGAGGTTTAGCCCATGGTAGAGCTACTGTATGCCTGTGCCCACACAGCACAGGGCACTAAACAAACATAACTGAATTGATGTGAATTAAATGCACAGTGACTGGATCACTTCTCTGTCTCCTTTATGCCTTAATGATGCCTCCTCTGATCTCAGCATTCAAATATGGTGGAGATGTTCGTCAAGCCAAAATGTGAATCAGGCGTTGTGGGATGCTGCGTAATTAGTAGCCCTCATAAATGAACCAAAAAAACAGTGCTATTCCTAATAATGTCAGAATCTCAAATGGCTTCCTACTGCCTATGTAACTGCACATATGGTGTGCACCCTTCTGCACCCTAGGGAGTGCACCGTAGGTCTGCTGGGGAGATTTTTGAGATTCAGCCAATAAATGGAAGCAAGTTAGGGTCACTTATCGTTATGCAAATGAGATCGTGCTGCCTAGTCCCCATTGGTTTTCTGTTCCTGTTTTTCCTCGTAGCCTCATTAGCATGTTTTGGGGTGTGAGATGGCTAGATGAGAACAGGACTCAAACAACTCAAACAGAAGAGGCGGGATGTGCCCATTCTGCCAGATGTTATCAGTGTGTTTTGAGTGGACCATTGTGAATTTGCATGCCCTCAAACCATAACTTTTAAAGGCTCGGGCTGTTGATATGATATTTACCAGTGTTTAATAACAGCAGTCCTAACCATGACCTACATCCTAAATATAAACTTTGATTTAACTACTGAAAACCTTTGTGTTAAGCAACAATGAACCGTTCCCTTCTGGGATTGTGTAAAAGCTGTTCACTTTTTTTCTTTTTATTTATTATCTTTTTATTATTTTACTTCGTTTGACAAAGATGAATATTCGGTATAAGCTGTATTAGATAATATGTCTCTTTGGGTTTGGTGTTTACATTTCGAGTTACATTTTGTGTCTCCATGTCACAGAGAGGAGAAGAGTGAACAGTTGCTGGACTGCAGACAGGAACTGGAGAACCTGGAGAAAGAGCTGAAACGGATTCAGCAGGAGGTAGATCACCATGACCACCATCGCCACCACTATCACCATGACCACCATCGCCACCACTATCGCAACCACCGCCTCTTCTTTCCTCGCAAGTGCCTCTATTGTTATCGCCACAACCTCCATTACCACCACCACCTCCACTACCTTAATCCCCATTACCACCATCTCTTTCAGTCATCACCATCAGATGGACCATTCCCACACAAACACATGAACACACAAACCGCTCGAATGGCAGTCACGTTTCATAAAGATCGTGCTGAGATCTTTATATTTTATTTCTGAACGACTAGGTCTATTGCTTTAACCAATTATTGGCTCTGTTGTAGTAGCTTGGATAACGCCCACATATTGTGTTGTTGTAAGGTGGAAAGCCCGGCTAAAGTCAAGCTCTGTTTAAAAACACTGCCAATTCTTTAGGTGATCCAAAAGTTGGATTAACGATATTAATGCTCCTTCTGTGTGTGTGTGTGTGTGTGTGTGTGTGTGTTAATCAGAACCTCCAGCTGCTGTCGGATGCACGGTCTGCCCGTGCTTATCGAGATGAGCTGGATGCTCTGCGGGAGAAAGCCATCCGCGTGGACAAACTGGAGAGCGAAGTGGGTCGCTACAAGGAGCGGCTGCATGACATCGAGTTCTACAGAGCCCGCGTGGAGGTAAGCGAGCAGAACTCGCACGCACCGTTAGCGGGCTGACACACGGTCGGGGTCATTCTGGCATACAGCCTCCGTGGTAGCTAGTCGGTGACGGGCGCGGCGTTTGACTGCGTAGGAGCTGAAGGAGGACAATCAGATCCTGCTGGAGACCAAGACCATGCTGGAGGAGCAGCTGGATGGCTCCAGAGCGCGCTCCGACAAACTGCACGAGCTGGAGAAGGAGAACCTGCAGATGAAGGCCAAGATCCACGACATGGAGATGGTGAGCAGATGAGGATGATGATGATAGTACTATTACTACCAATAATATATTTATATGGTGCCTTTCATAAAATCATTCATGAAATGCAGTTCACGTTTATAGAAATGTTTTATTAAAAAATGGAAAATTGAATAAAATGAAGAAAGTAAAATTTGAGTAAAATGAAACAAATGAGATAATGCTGATTGTGAATGAGAGTTTATATGTGAGTCACTTCATAAGGTTAAAATAAGAAGTGGAGATGGTTATGGAAGATGATGGTTAGGATGCTTCATCATGGGGTGTGTGTGTGCGCGTGTGCGCGTGCGTGTGCGTGCGCACATAGGAGCGGGACATGGACCGGAAGCGTATAGAGGAGCTGGTGGAGGAGAACCTGACGCTGGAGATGGCTCAGAAGCAGAGCATGGATGAGTCTCTGCACCTGGGCTGGGAGCTGGAGCAGCTTTCCAAAACTACGCCCGAGTTTCCCGACGGTGAGCGTTCCCTCGTCCCCCACTAGCTCACCCACGGCCCCAAGCTTATTTATGCATGACTGATTCATTTAATTAATATTTAATGACTACAAGTCCCAGATTACCACCCAGCCAGTATTTGACAAAGCTAATAAGGATAACTGGGCCTAAATCCCCAGATAAAGCCTGGTTGTGTACTGAACGAGTCTGATGTATAATGGTGGTTCTAACTGTGGAGGCTTTGCTGTTCAACAAAGCCCGCAGTAAGAGGCTGGGGTGTAACGCCCCTGCATTTGTGCTCACCGCAGCAGCTCCTCAGAAGTCTCTGGGTCATGAGGTGAACGAGCTGACCTCCAGCAGACTCCTGAAGTTGGAGATGGAGAACCAGACACTACTGAGAACCGTGGAGGAGCTGAAGGCGGCCGGCGAGGCCAGCACACGTCTCCTTAAGGCCGAGAAGGAGAACCAGAGGCTCGGCGAAAAGGTCAGATTCTTCATCTGATCCCCGAGCTCGATGCATACTGTGCCCAACACACACACACACACACACACACACACACACTCAGCCTTAGCAGTTTGTTGAAAACAAGAGCAACAAAAGGAGTGGGAGGAGCTTGAAGGTCTCGTCACAGTACTCGAAAAAGTTATTTTTAGAATGCTAATCCCCCCCCCCCCCCCCCCCAATTTAAGCTCGGATTAATAAAAGGCAATTTCTTGTGCAAAGGCAAGAAAGATTGGCTTCTGAAATGATGAGATCGTGGATCATACTGAAGTCCAAACAACCCTTACATGCTTTAAAGCAGCTTTGGCAGATTTTGGTACTACAGATAGATGGCTCGCGTACAGAGATCCGTCGGTGTGCCACCGAGTCCGTCTGCACCAGCCTACGCTGCCAAGCCGTGTAATTATGCGTTTTCAGAAGGGCCTTTGGTTTATATAAAGAACTGGAGCATGTGTGAGGACAGAGGTTCACGCCCTCCAGCACTACTGTGCACTGCAGCTGGGTCTGTGATTCAAGGACGGTGCAGACGCACTCCACCCACTCCCTCTGCCGGCTGCAGCCCAGCCGTCCAGGGTGTTAATTAAGCCTGTCGGGTCCTGTGTTTGAAAGGGTACTCCAGTGGAGGGCGGGGGGTATCTGGGGAGGGGCAGAAAGCTGGCTTTAAAGGAAGAGCCACAAAAGTAGCTCACCTTTGCAAAGGTGTGTAGGCGATGCACTCATGACTGTGCACCTGTCTGTGTGTGTGTGTCTGTGTCTGTGTGTGCATGCATGCTTGCATGTGTCTGGGTGTGGGTGTGCGTCTGCGCAGCTGAAGCATCTGGAGAGCGAGATGCGAGTAGAGAGAGAAGGTCTGCGCGGTGCAGAGAGCCTCAGTGCTGACCTGATGAAGGAGAAAGCACAGCTGCAGAGAACCTTGGAGACGCTGAGGGAAAACTCGGAGAGACAGGTGTGCACCAGACAAATCGCTCGGAGTACATCACAGCTTTAGTTCAATCTCTGCTGGTCTTGCTTGGTTTGGTGCTTGTGTGTGTGGATGTGTGTGTGTTTATATATATATATATATATATATATATATATATATATATATATATATATATATATATATATATATATATATATATATATACACACACTTGTTTTTAGAAATTTACATGTCACACTTGAATGTTGTGTAAGTCTCTCCAGCTGACATATTTATCCAGTCATGTTTTGGACTGAATTTTGAAGCACAGAGGCTCCTTTGTCTGTTCTGTGCCTCTAGCAAAACTTCAAATAGAAAGTGAGAGAATTGCAAACAGAGTTAAGTATCCTTAAGGACCCTGCCGAATGTATATTGTCCCTAAAACTTAACCATGGCAAGATGTATGCTTGTATATGAGGTCCTTCCAGGTCTTTGCCATTTTCATGAAAAGGTTCAGGAAGTTAAATTTGTTATGAAACACAATGGGTTGTTACTATTGGAACCTTTTTTTTCATTTTCAAAGAGTCTGTGTTCGTTTATTAATGCCTGGCTCACAGCTTCCATTTCCCGACGGCGCAGGTGAAGTGGCTAGAGCAGGAGAACGAGCATTTGAACCAGACGATGGCCTCCCTCAGGCAGCGGTCGCAGGTGAGCGCCGAGGCCAGGGTCAAAGACGTGGAGCAGGAGAACCGCGTGCTCCACGAGTCCATCAAAGAGACCAGCGGCAAGCTCAGCAAGCTCGAGTTTGAGCGCAAGCAGCTGCGCAAGGACCTGGACTACTACAAGGAGAGGGGCGAGAAGGCCGACGAGCTGGAGGTGGAGGTGCACCGCCTGGAGAGGGAGAACGAGGGCCTGCAGAAGCGCGTGACCAGCCTGGGTATCACCTGCGAGAAGGTAGAAGCCCTGGAGAAGGAGAACGCCGAGCTGGAGGCAGAGGGCCGGCGGCTGAGGAAGAAGGTGGATGGGCTGAGGAATGCGTCGCTGCAGCTGGTGGCCCTGGAGAAGGAGATCGGCCAGCTGGAGGAGGAGAACCTGGAGTTGCGGCGTACGACCGAGTCGCTGCGGTCGGCCGGCGCCCGGGCGGCGCAGCTGGAACTGGAAAACCGTGAACTCGAAGGGGAGAAGAGCCAGCTTCAGAAGAGCTTGGAGCTGCTGAAGGCCTCGACTAAGAAGAGCGAACGGCTGGAGGCGAGTTGCCAGGGGCTGGACTCAGAGAACCAGCGGCTCCAGAAGGCCCTGGAGAACAGCAGCCGCAAGGTCCAGAAACTGGAAGGCGAGCTGCGGGACTTGGAGAGCGAGAACCAGAGCCTGCAGCAGAACCTGGAGGAGCTGAAGATCTCCAGCAAGCGTCTGGAGAAGCTGGACGTGGAGAACAAGGCGCTGGAGCAGGAGAGCTCACAGCTGGAGAAAGACAAGAAGCACCTGGAGAAGGAAAACAAACGTCTTCGGCAGCAGGCCGAGATCCGAGACTCTAAACTGGACGATGACAATCAGCACATCTCGCACCTCGAGAAGGAGAACAGAGCTCTTACGAAGGAGGTGAGTGACCTCAAAGACTCCTGCAGCCGCATCAAAGATCTCGAAAGGGACAACAAGGAGCTGGTGAAGCAAGCCACGATGGACAAGAAGACTCTGGTCACTTTGAGAGAGGTACCTGGTCGTATTCAAACTTTGATGGATCTATTGGCTTCTCCCCTTGCTGTGAGAACATCATGATGAGCCGGTTCTGATGTTTTGTGATGCAGGAGCTAGTCGGCGAGAAACTGAAGAGCCAGCAGATGAACAATGACCTGGAAAAGCTGACCCACGAACTGGAGAAGATCGGCCTGAACAAAGAGGGTCTCCTACATGATGAACAGAGCTCAGACGCCAGGTGGCTTCCAGTCATTTACATCAGCTTTACCAGGCATCCAAGACTTGCCTGACATCCAAGAAAAAAAATTACTGCTTTTGAAATTAGTTTTTTACAACTATTGTTAAATGAGTGTCACAATGCTACAGTATACAATACAATATAATATGTTCAGTGCGACTGAATAATCATGAAACTTGAAAGAAAATGTTTTGGAAACTTTACAGAAAAGGTTTTGGGAAAATTTTGATTAACTTTGTTTTTGCTGTCTCAGGTTCAAATTGCTGGAATCAAAGCTAGAGTCCACTCTGAAATCGTCTTTGGAGATTAAAGAGGAGAAGATCGCTGCGCTAGAGGCCAGACTGCAGGAGTCCTCCAACCTCAACCAGCAGCTCCGACAGGAGCTCAAGACTGTGAGCCTTCTTCATCTGCACAAAATTGTCATTTAATAGACACAAAGCTGAACGCTTTAAATAACTGTTGAGAGCATGTGATGATGCAGAGAAGGTTTAGGGTCAGTTTGATTTGGTCTCCAAAATGGAGGCGTGTTTTTCTTCAGTTCTATGAACCTGCACTCTAATTATGTGTCATATTTTGGTCAAACCACCCATTTCCTGCCTGTCAGGTGAAGAAGAACTATGAGGCTCTTCGTCAGAGGGAAGAGGAGGAACGCATGATTCAGAGCTCGCCCCCTAGAGGAGGGGAGGACTCCCAAAGCATCATTAAGTGGGAGAAGGAGAGTCACGAGGCCACCAGAGAGCTTCTGAAGGTCAAAGATCGTCTCATAGAGGTTGAGAGGAATGTAAGTCACCTCTTTCATTCTGTTAAATTAATAGGATGACGAGGCAGGTAGTATCAAGAGTATGGAGTGATAAACACCCCCCTCCTTCTGTGCTGGTGGCTGGCAGAATAAAAAGAGAAGGATTCTCTTTTGTGTTTTGGTCATTTCATCACAGTGCATAACCTAATGTGATTGTGTGCGTGCTGTGTGTGTTCCCAGAATGCAACGCTCCAAGCAGAGAAGCAGGCCCTGCGCACACAGCTCAAGCAGCTGGAAAGTCAGAGCACTAATCTCCAGGCCCAGATCCTCGCCCTGCAGAGACAGGCCGCCTCCCTGCAGGAGAACAACACCAGCCTGCAGACACAGAACGCCAAGCTCCAGGTCGCTTAGCACTCCCCCGCTTTCACTCTGTCTGTCTGTCACTGTCTCTCCATCCTTATCTGCCTGTCTGTCTCACTCTTTGCCCCTCCCTCTGTCTCATAATCCGTTTCCGTTTACCTTCCTCAAAAAGGATCTTCAGCTCAGTCAGAAGCGGTACAGCACAGGGTTTAGTTCAGCATCCAGTATGACACAGTGGGTTTAGAGTAAGCAGTGTACCAGCTGACATGTAGGTCAGGAGCACCAAGCCGTCTTCAAGCTGCAGCTGCGTGTGTAGGTCCTCTGCAGCAGAGCTGAGCTGGGGTGTTTTATTTATTTTTTCTTCAATTACTGAGATGCTCGGACCAGTATTCAGGGTTGCCAACTTTTCAATTTGGAATTGAAAATTAAATGGACACACATTAAGTATTATATCGCGATCGATCGATCGCCAGTGGTTGGCAAACTAGTAACTCATTGAATCATAGATGTAGGTCAGAGATAAATAAACTAGATTTTGTTCAGCGTGAGAAATCGGATGTGTGGCGTGTGAGCGTGTGAAGACAGTCAAATGCGTGTGTCTCACGCTCATTGCGTGAGAGTTGGCAACCCTGAGTATTACTTGTACATTAAAACGGTACAGTACATTCTCGGAGAGCTTTTGATCAAGCGACTTCACTTTGCCGTCAAAACCTCTTTGTAAAGACAAAAACTTTGTAAAGACACTCTGGATATTCACCAATTTCACTAAAAGTATTTGTTACTGTAACATCACAGCTAGATTTAAAGGGTTCGTTTGGCTGAGAATGTTGATGTGACAAAGAGGATGTTGGCTTCTGTCTATGGCCATGCTAACTGTTAGCCTTCACCTGTGGCCATGCTAACCTTAGCCTCAGCACCTTTTACCAAGACGCATGCTCCTCACCCACGGCTCTGCATCCCTAGAAGCTGACGCCTGGTCCCCCGCCCATTTCCACAGGTGGAAAACACGGCACTGGTGGCACAGAACGCCCAGCTGCAGAGCCAGCAGGGCGGGGTGGAGAACGAGAGGGATGGGGCACTGCGTGACCGGGAAGAGCTACGCACCACCCACGAGCTCCTCCTACGTGACCACGAGAAGCTGGCGGCCCTCCACGAGAGGCAGGCGGCCGAGTACGAGGGCCTCATTGGCAAGCACGGTGGCCTCAAGAGCGCCCACAAGAGTCTGGAGGTACAGCACCGCGACCTGGAGGACAGGTGAGACATCCAAGTGAATTTTGGCACATTATCTCCACATTGAAAGTGAGACTTGCAATGTTTTGAGGTTTTTTTTTAAAACCCCTTTCTTTCCCTATGGTGACTAGTGTGCATTTTATCTTGAATCTGGTATATGCTGCCGTTTCATCTGGACGTACAGGTACAACCAGCTGTTGAAGCAGAAAGCTCAGCTGGAGGAACTGGAGAAGGTGTTGAAGACCGAGCAGGAGAAGATGATGTCCGAGACCCGCAGCCACCAGGCCACAGCAGCGGAGTACCGCAAGCTGAAGGACGAACATGACAAGTAAGAGGCTGAGGCCAGCACCTGCTCTCGGACACCCAGCAGATCTGGGATCAGCAACACCAGCTCCTGCATGTACCGCTTTTAATTAATCCTACTGCAGAAAATGGTACCGTAGTAAGTGAAACCTCAAATATAGGCAGTTTAATCTAACATTTGTCATCCGGCAAAATAGTTCTTAAAATGATTCAATCCATTTGTGTGCATTTATTTTTTTAACGGAGTCAAATTCTGCAGTGTGAGATTGTGCGAGATTTGCAATGTCTCTCCTTCCAAGACTGAACACCACGTACCAGCAGCTGCTGAAGGACAACGAGGGGCTGCAGGCTGACCACAAGAACCTGAAGAGCCAGCTGAATGCTGCCAAGCTGGAGCAGACCCGCCTGGAGGCAGAATTCTCCAAGCTCAAAGAGCAGTACCAGCAACTGGACATCACCTCCACCAAACTCACCAATCAGTGTGAGGTGCGCTCCCCACAGGGCAGACTCCTTCTGAAGGTTCAGGGCTGTCAGAGACCCTGAGAGGGCGGGGTTTTGATTACCCCACTGTACGAGGGAAGTGTGAAAGGGAATATCTGAGACTGATACTTTGATTTCACGAGATCTTTTGATGTGAAAGCCCCAAGGAAAGCACGTTGACCTAAGCATAGTTAGGTTGGTGTGCTGAACAACCAACCCTTGCAGTTTTATGGTCATTGTGTTCTTGAGCGGAACAGTTGAGCAGTTATACTTGAACTGTTAGCAGATGTCCAAGTTTTTCAGATGCCAAGGGGGAGGGTTAGTCCTTTCCTTAGGAATGCAAGGGGCTGATCACGGATCTTGCAGCCTCCGGCAAAGGCATGTCAAACTCCGCCCCTTCTATTTGTGATGTAATCAGAGTGAGGGGAGGGTCAGATATCTGTTGTGGGAGGGGTTAAACAATGACTCCATGGAAGGCACAGTTTAAAGCCGCCTCCATCTGATGCTATGATATACTGTACGTGCACATGCATCGACCCCATGGGCACTGTATGGAGTTTGGCTTCATCAGAAGTGTGTGGACCACCCAAAACCACATTCAATCTTCGCATATATCTATGGAAAATGGATCATTTGGTGAACAGAGCAGTTAAATCCTTGGTTTGGGCTCTGATTGGTTAAAGCAGTTTCTGAATACTCAGAACCCTCATAAATGTAATTTCACGAATCAGTGAGCACCAAACAATTCCACGCGGCTCACATCAGTCATTCCTCAAACGGATGATTAATCGCACTTCGTAATCTCTCAATCTCCTCGCAGCTACTGAGCCAACTGAAAGGGAACCTTGAGGAGGAGAACCGCCACTTGCTGGACCAGATCCAGACCCTGATGCTGCAGAACCGGACCCTGCTGGAGCAGACCATGGAGAGCAAGGATCTGTTCCATGTCGAGCAGAGACAATACATGTGGGCCGCCACCCCGTTGTTGCATGTGCAAGCCGCCTGCATTCTTGCATGATCACCGCTGCTTTTAACACCTTGATCCTTAGAGTCTTAGCACCTGGTCCTTATCATCTTAACACCTGGTCCTGATGTTTCAGCTGTTCCTTATGAACTCAGAAAACCACCTATGCAGAATTATACAGGCAATCTCTCTACAGTTTCTGTCATGTCCCTTTGCTTGTTATACTTTCTATTTCTTCATCTTTAGTTTTTTCCTCATCTTCATTTCTGTCTTGCTTGTGTCGTCCCTCTCTTCCCTTTCTCTCATTCTCTTTCCTTTCTCTCATCCTCTTTTTCTGTTTTCCAGAGACAAGCTCAATGAACTGAGGCGACAGAAAGAGAAGCTGGAGGAGAAAATCATGGACCAGTACAAATTCTACGACCCCTCCCCCCCCCGAAGGTCTGTGTTCATACCCCGGGGTTTCCCAGAACACCACCTCTTGAAGCGGGTTCCTATAAACACTTAAATTCTTGTGCTTGAAGAATGAATGTTTTAATGAACCAGCAATTTCCTAATGTTGTGAACCTCACAACGTTCTCATTCTGCAGGAGGGGCAACTGGATCACGCTGAAGATGAGGAAGCTGATCAAGCCGAAGGGCCGTGAGCGCATGCGCTCTCTCACCGTCGCGCCCGCCCGCTCCGAGTCCAGCGATGGCTTCCTGTCCGGCATGCTGACGCTGCCCGACAGCCAGGACAGCTCCTCCATGGGCTCCGGATCTCTAGACGATGCCCTGAGCCAGAAACGTGGTGGCAGTGAGCACCAGTTTTCCTCTCTGCATGTCAGGCAGACATAACGCCCTCTAGAAACCCCATAACAAATGAAATCTCTCTCTCTGTCTTTCTCTCTCTCTCTCTCTCTCTCTCTCTCCTTTTTGTCATCTGTCTCTTACCTCTTACCTGTGCAAAAAGGGAGGAGATCACAGCACAGCAGTGTGCAAGGCTCCTCCAATGGTACGCTGTAGGAGGGCAAGGGGCGGGACGTTAGTGGAACTGTACTGTCTCAGGGCAGATTATGACTGGTCATCGTTAGTGCCCGTTACTATTAAAAGGTGCAATGAATCATAATGGTCTCCTTGTATAGCCAATATAACACAAACAAGATGTTTATACATATATATTCAGATTTAGAGTTCATGCAGAATGAGGGTACGCAACATTAAGGGATCAATACTAGATAATAATGCCATATATACACACACACACACACATACGGAGATATAAAAAATTGTACTGTTCTTCACTATAGTTTTTAATATCTCTACACATATTTTCATCCATCTATTCATCCTTCCATCCTCTGTATCCACCTATCCGGGTCCGGAACGCATTTTTAAATCCTAAAAAGGACTAATTTAACTCGGTGATGCTTTCTGCTAACAGAGCAAATCTTGCAGAAGCAAACACTATTGCATAAGCTCCCCGTCCATGTGGTGCCATCTGCACATATTCGGGAGGTCGTTTATATACAGCCAGCTCGGAGGTCCATAGGTAATGTCTGCCTATTACTCTCATGCCATGATTCTCTGTGCAGTTTTTACCATGGCAACAAGTCAATTTCTAAGCACTAAAGATCTCCACTTGCATTCAAGCAAAAAGCGGAACTTGGACCCGGATGCTCAATGTGATTGGTTAAGGTTAAGCATGATTGGTTGGGGTGGTCCACGCTGCTGTAACTGGTGCTCTCAGTGTTGGAGATGCCAGCAGCAGAGTGTCGTCCTGCAGTACTGACCCCCCCACCACTGACACTCTCGCCTTCCTAATTGCACCCTTTAATAACCGTGTGAGTGCATCCCTGTGTATCCATGTGAATCTGGGTCTATTCGTGTGTATCCGTGTGTGTCTGTTATTCTCTGTGTCTGTGTTACTGTATTTCTGTGTGTGTGTGTGTCTGTGTGTGTCTGTGCTGTCTGATGTGCAGTGTTGAAGTTGGAGTTGCTGCATCTCCACTCCAGTCATCTTTGATGACGTCTTGGTGTGTTTGTGTGCCTTTGTGCATATTGACTGAAACATGCGTATTCTACAGTACATGGGGTGGGTGTGTGTGTGTGTGTGAGTATGTTCTCCTCCTCCTTGTGTGGCTTTGTTAATGCTGCTGTGTTCTCTCTCCTCTCCACCTCCATCTCCATCTTCTCCACCCGTGGGCACCTCCTTCCCTCCGTCCCTCTTGGCCTGACAGCACTCAAACGGCTGCCCTTTATGAGGAACAGGTCCAAGGAGAAAGACAAAGAAAAGGCCATCTACCGCCGTTCCATGTGTAAGAGTCCTGACAAAACGACATGTCTTTCTGGCTGCCTCGGTGATCCCGCCCCTCCCTCCTCTGCCACGCCTCCCCCAGCCTCTGCCACACCTCTGCCACGCCTCTGTTCCTGTCTGTGCCTGTGGACACATTGCTGCCTGTGGACAGCAATTCACCTTTTGATTTGTTTGGCACTTACACATTCTAGCTGAGCAAAATGCGCAGTGTTTACCACAGCCTGTTCCTGTCTGGTTGTTCTGTAATAACAGGGAGCCTTGAAGTAATTTGCAACATATTCACGTTGATTTCCATATGAATGTCCCATTTCAAAGAGAAAGATGATTGACATTGTGAAAACTGATAATGAGGACTAGATTGTAATAAATATCCACACACTCCATTGATCACACAGGTAATCGATTGAGTGATATTGATATTCTGATATCAATACTGTATTGACTAATGCAGTAATGGCGTGATGGCAGTAGTATTTGATTAGCACACACATGTTGGAGTACAGTGTTAGTCTGCAGTGGTTATGCCTGCTATAATGTTAACATGGTAACGATGGCAGCGTCGGCATGGTACCCCCCCCCTGTAGTGTGGCCATCACCACTGAACTGAACTCTGTGTGCCTTCACAACACTGTTTGTTCTTGTCACTATACCTCTCTCTCGCTCTCTCCATCTCTCCCTCTCTCTTTTTCTCTATCCCTGCTTATTGACACTCATTGGATGTTTCATTTCAGCTCTTGAAATGCTAATATGGTGTGACCTATCTCTCTCTCTCTCTCTCTCTCTCTCTCTCACTCTCTCTCTCTCTCACTCCCTCTCTTTCTCACTCTCTCTGTCCTTCCCCTGAGGCATTTGTGCTTGGTATGCTTGGCATTGAACCACATCTCTCTCTCTCTCTCTCTCTCTCTCTCTCTCTCTCTCTCTCTCTCTCTCTCTCTCTCTCTCTCTCTCTCTCTCTCTCTCTCTCTCTCTCTCTCTCTCTCTCTCTCTCTCTCTCTCTCTCTCTCTAAGCATCACTGCCTGCTTGCCTCCTGCCGTGTATGATATTAATCCTCGTGCTGTTCCTCTTCAGCCATGAACGACCTCCTGCAGACCATGGCCCTGGCCGGGGCTCAGTGGAGCAGCAGCACGGACCACCTGGACGCCCCAGAGGAGGCGGCGTTGGCCTCGGCGGTGGGGGCATCGGGCGGAGGCCAGCGGATGAAGGAGCTGGGCTCCATGGCCTACTCCACCACGGCCATCAACTGCGCTACGCTCAGCCTACCCGCCGGACACGGCTCCAAGCACATGCTGAAGACCAGAGGTAGAGCCAAGTGCCAGTGGCCACGCCCCCCCTCCCCCAAACTCCCTGCCCCCCCTGCCAAACATTCCCCTGTCATTGGAGTAAGGGAGTGGTCTCGAAGATTTCATGCTCTTCCCTCCCACATCAGCTCCTACATATATGAGCCTGAGCAGGATGGGTGTGGCTTACAGCCTATGTCACCATGCCTTAGAACTGCTCCCAGGTCAGTGATGTGATTTGTGTCCTGCAGATAACGCATCATGTGAGGACATCACTCCGGCCTCTTCGGATGATCAGAATGGGGTCCGAGCCCAAGGTAAGAATGGGCATTATGTGTGTCCTACAGGGCGAAACTCATGAGAATGAGCCATGGTCCATCTTTGTGATTAATATGCATCCGCTCTTGCTGCTGAGGGCATTAAACAGCTGAGAAGGGCAGATGTGACCGCCAGAGTTTTCACATATGTACTCCAGACAACGTCCGGAGAACTTCTGGTCTGGATGGTGTCTGGAGATGCCCTTTACAAGTCTATTACACCACATCAAAGAGGGCGGATGAGGACACCATCTCATCCATAATGATTGCTATTTTTATGTTGATATTAATACTACAGGTCTTGACATATCCGCAATATCAGTGAAAGACTGGGGAGAAATATGCAAAAAGATGCAGACAGACAAGATCACAAAGCAGCATCCTTCTGAAGGAAGAATGCCACAGCGTGTTGGATCCATGTACAGATACAATGGAAGGTCCATATGTATGATAGAAACGTCATGGACATGCTCCATGTCCTCCTGACAGGAACCTGTTCCGATCTCACCAGCTCAGTCGGACATCACCTGGACTTTATGCTACTAACTGGCAGGATGAAGTCCTTTTTCATGTGAGATTAGGCCATTTCACATCTTGGGAACGTCTAGAAAAGTTCAGGGTTGCCGTGCATGTCTGAAAGTTGCTCTACTGTAAGATTCAGGTTTGAATCCCAGCTGTGTCAGGTGTGGGCTTTCCTCTCCTGCCTTTATGTAGTGGTTCAGCCAAACAACTAGCAATTAGTAGGACATAAACTAATGACTGAAGTTTCAGTTGCCTCTGAAGTTACTGGAATCACCAGCTTTTCTTTCATAAATGCCCATGCACACGTGTTGTCGACGTCTAAGGAAACATCTATTTATATCATTTTCGGCTAGGGGAACATCTGTACCTGTCTATTAAGAATTGAAGACACACCACCATGCCATTAAACATCATACCGTGGACGTGCACTTTATAAGTTTTGACACTTCTGATGTACAAGTGAGGCGTGTGCGGGGACAGCCATGTCCAGTGGAGAGATCATGTGATGACAGTGAGCTGTTTGTGTGTAATTGCGCAGGGCGGCAGTGTGAGACAGGCTGTCTCCCAGCCCCAAACTCCGCCACCATGTGCAAAGTCCCCTGTGTCATCTGTAGTAAGTGACTTGCCCACATGCAATCCCGCCCCCTGCCCGCCCCTTTCCCCGCCCCTTTCTCCACCCTTCATTCCAAATGTCAGACATATGGTAATATCCCTTATTTTGCCTACTTCTGAAGCACTTTTGGCTCTGAGGATTTTCACTGGGCTTCTTATATTTATATCTTCTCATGCCTTTGTCTTCACAACCTCGAGTCTTTTTTCCCCAGTTACACCAATAACAGGAATAATAACAACAATCACTAAACCCATAGTGTGACAGATTGTGAATTGCGTGTCTTTAAATTCCTTGTTTTTACAGCATAGAGCCCCCCCCTCGGGACTCTGGATGATTGTCCTGCCTGGCTCCGCCCCTCTTCCAGACCCTGCCACTGGGCTTGCTATGGGCCAGTATGGCTGCTGATTGTTCCAGCCAGCATGGTCCATCTGTTGCCCCAGTGTGATCGGTTCTCATGCAGAGGGCCCTGTCATCTCTGTCCAGACTTTGGACCAGTCATTCATCATAGTGGCAAGACCGCCAGTCATAATAGCAACAATCATTCTCAGTATTCACCAGTGCGTGGCAAAGCTAGGCCCATATGGACCATATATTAATACAGAAGGGTTGCGTGGCTGTTGAACAGATTTGAGGACAAACATTCAACTTATGAGTCTAATTCATCAAGACTATCCTAAACGATGATTTTTATCTAATGGAGATGTGGTGTTAATGAAATATGGGATCTGTGGGATACTGTTGTATTTCAGCACTTGTTTATATGGTGGTGGTGGTGGTGGTACATGGGGTGTGGGTTTAGGGGTCTGTTTCTCTGTGACTTCACTTCCCTGTATACATTTGTGTTCTGTCTCATGTTCACATCTTGTGCTTACATTACATTTAGCTAGATGAATACTGCCTTTGTTCAAATTTATTAGATGTAGAAATACATTGGTTGTTATCTGACTGGTTTGAACTGTTAACTGTATATTTACCTGTATCAAATAAACAATTTAGGAACTAGTATATTCAGTAAATTATCGATATAATACTTGGACACCTAAAAGGACTCCGTAGACTGATTTCAGTTCAAAAGTAACTTTATATTCATTTTCGGAAGAGTTTCATGAAATCTCGTTTTTTGTGTTTATGTATTTTTGTCTCCCAGGAGCGGTGAACGGAAGTCTGAGCAGACCTCAGAGTGAGAGCAGCGGAGACTTCAGCCTAAGTCTAGACGCCGACGTCTGGTCGAGTGGCAGCAGCCCCGTGCAACAGCAGCAACCGCTGCCTCCACCGGCGTCTTCGTCTTCCTCGTCCCTGTCTCAGTCCCAGCGTTCGTCTCGCCAGAGCCCCCTGCAGCTCCGCAGGGGCCCCGAGTCCACCGGCGCCCCCTACAGGAGGAGCACGGGGTCCGCAGGCAACGAGGTGCTGTCACTGCAGCAGTTCCTGGAGGAGAGTGCAGACCCTGGCCAGGTGACGCCAGCATCTCCCAGTGGTCCTCGAAGCCCTTCCATGCCACTCAGTGTGAAATATATGTGATGTTTTTAAGTTGACACTAATGAATGTTGTTTAGGTGTGGCAAGAATAACAGCTAAATGTTAAGTTGTCAGACGGACGCTTTAAATTGTTAACGTATGTATGGAAATGCTTCCCCTACAGACCGACAGGCGGGATAACTCGACCGTGGAATCGCCCCGAGTGTCAGGAGCGGCTGAGCACGTGCAGAAGGAGCGCAGCAAGGGGCGGGGCATCTTGCGCTCCGTCAGTGGAAAGGCCACACCCTCCGACTCCAGAACAATCGGCCCGGGCCGGCCCAGCCTGCGCAAGGCGGAGAGCACAAGGGTGAAGGGCTCGAGCCAGCCCCGTGCCAGCTTGACGTCGCAGAGCAAGGCCACATCTGTGTCCGAGTGCCTGGACGCCTCCTCCTCCTCCGCAGGGCTGCCGCGTGCCAGCAGCGTCATCTCCACAGCCGAGGGTACCACGCGCCGGACCAGCATCCATGACCTGCTGTCCAAGGACAGCCGCCAGCCGGTCCCCGTGGACCCTTCGCCTTCCAGGGGCAAATCCCGAGGCCAGGCCACGTCCAGTGAGTACCTGCCCCCCCATCCTCGGCCACACCCCCAGTGTCTGCCCCAGGCCGGCCCCTCCGCTCCACTACCCAAGTCCTCCAGCATGCCCTGCACTGGCCACGCCCCCAGCGTAGACGACCCTGAGCTGTCCAGTCTGCAGGCCTTCCTAGGCCCTTCCTTCACTGTAGATTCAGTCTTCCTAGACTCCATCTTTAGCGAGCCCATGTTCGCAGGTGGTGCTAGGAACCAGACCGTCCTCTCCCTCAACCCCTCCCTCGTTAGCAACATCAGCGGTCCTCCCCTCAAGCCTCGAGAGTCCAAGCCCGGTCAGAACAGCCCCAAGGGCCAGAACGCTAGCCCGCCCAACAACAACATAGATGGGCGGGGCAACGATAACAGTCATGTGAGCGGCTCTGACCAATCCGCTTCCCTGAGCTCAGAGGACAGCCAATCACTGTGGTACGAGTACGGCTGCGTGTAACGGTGCTGGGAATGAGTGACGCATTTCCTGTCTGGTGATGGCCGAGCATCTGCATGAATGCTTCAAGTGCTACCATGGTTTTCCGTTTATCTCTCTTCTGTTTTGCTTTTCCAGTTTTGTTGCTGACTTCCTAACCACGCACTCTCACTCCGCTGCTTTGGTTTCGTGGGAGATTTCCGATTCTGAACGATCCCTCTGTTGAACGTCTGCATGTTGTTATCTGTACGTCTTATGTGATGTTTCATGTTCATAAGACATGCGATCTGTATTTGAATGGGCTTCTTTATCCATCAATGTATAATAATCATATTGCTATGATTATCCAAATCACAGAATTAAGCTTTTGGTTGGAGCTTTTTGAAAATGGAACAATGCTTTATGTAATTTTAATTTTATCATTTCATCATTCCACTAATTTATTTGTCAACCCTGTTCTTAAATTTGCGTGTTCATAAATTCTGTGGTTAGCTGAGGGCTGATCTACTTTTGATATTTAAATAAAGCAACTGGGCTTGTGGAGCATACCCCTTGGTGATCTGTCTCATCAGAACCGTTTAAGAGGCTAACACATGTCCATGTGCAAATTAATTCCTTCTAATCTGTTCTGAAAGTTAGCGTAACTCCTCTGGGAAGAACTTGCGGTGTATCAGCACACTTGGGGCACACTGGGGCTTTTCAGAAGGGATGACTGGTGTTAACCACTGGTGTGTATTGGTGGATGGGACTAGCTTGCACATAAGGGGGTGTCCTGCGGTCACTGTCCAGTCACTCCACCCCCACCACCATATGGCATCAGTACGGCTGTTCCATTTTGATTGCTTTGATCAAAATGAGACTGCTGTCTTGTGTGGGTGTTTTATGTCTTGATTTGTTTACATGTGATCTGTTAACTGCAGTCGTGTGTGTGTGTGTGTGTGTGTGTGATTGTGCTGTCTGATTAGTTTGGTGGAGTTTGAAGGGTCCATTAGTGTTACAGTTTGGAGTGAAGTCTTTGGTAATGGAATATGTTTGAGATTGCAGGTTTATTGTGAAGATCATTTTAAATGACATGAAGTGGAAGTCGCACAACATTATTGTAGTGATTTACATTTATTCATTCCCCTTTAATTTCATAATGATTTCATGGCTGCATATTTATCATGTACATGTGACCTTCAGCACATTGCTTCTGATCAACTGTAATATTTCGTTGTAATGTCAACTGCCTTTGTCCTGCAGATGTGGAGGTCTCGCAAGATCGCAGAAAGTCTAAAAGCAGATCGGGAGAGCAGCAAAACTCCTGAGCAATATCTGCAGATCTGCATACCAGACTCGCTTTTCCTGGGGCCATTGGGGTGAGTTGGAAGAGTGGGTGAGGGGGAGGGGGTGGTGTTGCTACAACAACCCAGAGGTGCCCGAGCTGCCCACATGCTAGTGTGTATGGCAGAGAACGTGGATGGATTCCATTGGGTGGGGTTGGGTGGGGCCAGCTTCATACAGGCCATCATACCACCCATTTCCCTCAAAAACATGATGCCATGCTGCTCCCCCTGCGTCTCAGTGGAAGTGTGATGTGAGCGCCGGCTGCTCTCGGTCTGTTGGTCCATGTGGATTTCAGTTGTCCTTCCCTGCCCCGCAGACTGTGGCTTCAGGACTGCATGGTGCTAGTGTCCTGAAGCTAAAACTCCCTCTCTTCAGGACCGCATGGTGCTAGCATCCTGAAGCTAAAACTCCCTCACTTCAGGACCGCATGGTGCTAGCATCCTGAAGCTAAAACTCCCTCAGTTCAGGGCCGCATGGTACAAGCATCCTGATGCTAATATTCCCTCACTTTTCCCAGCCCTTGCTGGTTTCTCCTGTCTGATAAGTGGTGTGTGTGTGTGTGTGAGTGAGATCACGTCTACATGCTCTCTCATTACTCTGCCTTTCTTTCTTCACTTCTCGTCCACGGCCACATCAGAGAGAAAAGTGACCTTCGACCTGACTGAATCCTTTTAAACATTTTGAGATGTCGAGAAATGTGAGGATTTTTTTGGTTTACTTTTTTTTTTTAATCAATGTCCTCTTCTGTTAAGAAATTAAAACTCCGTTTCCTTGAATCAAGGAAACGAGAGACTTGATAACAATTATGCCGCAATCCTTTCTGGAGCCTTGACCATTTCTGATTGGCTCTACTGCTGTACCATTGTAACGGACTTCTTCACCTCTCCTTATATGGGCCAGCATGTTTGAGCCAGCATCCTCTTCAGTGAGGAAGAGAGTGTGGCCGGCTGGTCGCCTGGGTGACGCCTGGTCACCTGGCTTTCTTTGTCTTACAAGCATGGACATGTGAGTTCCGAGACCAACTTCGTACTATGACCCACGCAAGCCATACAAACCACGCCATTCTGCATGAAGCAAAGCCAATCAGCACGCACTTTGTCCTGCCCACCACACGTCGCCGTCCTGCCACGCACATCACTCAGCAGAGCACCTCTGCGATGGTTTCCTTCAAATGTGAAGAAAAGACTCTTTCGGGGGTAAATGTTCTGCTATCGTTATCTGGGTGTGCCAAAAACAGGACACGCCTCTGGCAAGCTGTGTGTGTGTGTGTGTGACACCTGGCATTTGCTTTCTTTTCCACTTTTACATAAATGCATTTGATGTGGTGAAACAAGACTTGTCTGTTCTTTTGCATCATGACGAGGCCAACATCCACATTTATTGATAGTTTAACATTTACGGGGGTTTTGCAGTGCAAAAAAAGCTAAAGATAACCAATAAATAAAAATAAATAAGTGCTGCAGGTGTTTCTTTGGTCTTCAAAACCATTTGGCTTGGTTTTCGAAAATGGCTCAAACACACCCATGTATGTAGCTTCAGTCTTTATTCCAGAACAAAAAATTTTCAAGAGTTTTTCACGAGTTTTTGGCAACATTTTATGCACTGCTTACAAAAAAAAAATGTTAATTCAATATTGTGCAGTTGTTTACACAATTCAAGTAATTTCTACAATATAATGGTAGTACACGTCCTGGTCCTTATACAAATGTTGTTTTTTTTTTTTTTTTTACTTTATTTTGGATGATTAAAAGTGTTGGGTAAAAAGTCTTTTTTTTTTTTAAGTCAGCCTTTTTATGTGTTTTTATTTATGTTCACTCAAGAGGACCAGGGCTAATCAAAGCCCTCAGCACACGCAGCTAAAGACCTCCATCACGCCCCACCGGCTCCCTGTAGGTGTTTGCTGCACTGAGCCATATGGGAACAACCACACAGCCATGACCTACTCGAAGTTCTGAAGAACCGGCTCGTGACCCGTCTCTCTTAAAAACAGCAACAGGTCCTCTGGTTTAAGCCCCATGGTGGCGGAGTTGGTCATGGGGTGGAAGTACACTCTCTGGTGGCCGCCGTGAAGCAGATCGGAGTCCAGGATGAGCTTCACACTCTGGTCTTTGTCGCAGAAGAGGGCGAGAGCCGTGGCACAACCCTGGCCCACCTGCAGCTTCTCCAGCATGGCCGCCTCATCGGCAAATCGCAGGTTCCCGCTGCCGACGCCCAGTTTCTTGGCCAGGTCGTTGAGGTTGACCTGCCGGTCGTGGCGAACGGAGACGAGCCACAGTCCCTTTTTTTTCTTGTCTTTGAGGAAGAGGTTTTTAGTGACTGCTCCGCTGAGATGTTCTACGTGAGGCATCATCTCCTCCACTGTGAAGACCTGGGAAATAAACAGGCTTAATCTAGTTGGAAGTCTAAGCACCAGTAAACTGAACATTTATATCAGAAGGAATTGCGTGGGGGGGAAACTGCACACCTACATAGTGGTGTTCTTAGCCTATGTCTCCTTTCTAAACTAAAAGTTTAATTTATTGTTTGGGTATGCAATGTTGATGCTAAACAATCTAAACAACAGGTCTTCATGTTAAAGTTTCTAGGACTACACCTTGTCTTTAAAAAAATGCACTGCCTAGGGAGCGTCAATGAAACACATTTGAAACAAGCACTAAAATGAGTAATTTTGAACTTTTATTAAGGTAATACTTTACCCATAGTATTGTTAACCTTGTAAATCCTGTAAAGCGCTTTGTGACAACATATGTTGTGAAAAGCACTATACAAATATATTTGATTTGATTAAACTGCCTCATGTTAACAGCTGCATTGTGGTTTGTAGCATTCCAGTTTTGACTAAATAACTTGAAAAGATCTGAATAATAAAGTGCCACCCATGCTGAATGTTAAGGGGCATTTTTTATGTCTTTATCTAAATAGTGACACTTCACTAACAGTCAAAAATTTAGAAGAACTTGCGTTTATAACTATAATCTTATCAATAGATAATCAAATATGATGTATACACATTTCTAGCTTGTTATAGATTTTAAGGGCAAATTAACTACAAAATATTTTCTAATAAAAAATAATCGGAAGCCCTCGTTTGGTTGTTCGGTTATTTAGAGACATCTAGTGACTATTTTTGGAACAGTCTTCTTCACACAAACGCCGGTGTGCGCAAACCGAACCAAGATGTAAAGTACATCACTCATCTAGAAGACAGTAGTAAACCTCAAAATAAACATTCACCCTTAATATTGCATCGTCTTCCATTTATGTTGTTTGTTTGTCTAAGTATGCGTAATAGCTGAAGAACCATGCAGTCTGGTTAATACTGATGCAGGTCACGGTAAGGTCTACACGGAATATTTACCTCTGGGTGTTCGACGGTAACATATTCAATATTCAGCTTTTTAAGGAGATTTTCTAATCCCGTCCGTAGTTCGGGGGATCCCATTGCGTAAAGAACAATTCAATTTGTTAAAATAGGTTTAGCATGAGAGCTATCTTTACATCGCGAACCACGTTACTGTATACGGAAGTCCGCCAGCTGGTCGTTTTTTGCGCGCATGTGCAATGCGAAAATGACGAGACGTTTTTTAGACAATTTCCAAGAATAGACGTGAAGACTGACGTGACCTTCAGTCTAACATTTCAGCGCAAAAACAATGTTTAGTAATCTTAATCACAGGGTTGCCAACTTTTCAAAATCACTTGGAGTGAGATTTGATTTAGGGAGGTGGTGTGTGTGTCAAACGTTGAGCGAAGGCGGGGAGTCTCAAATGTATTATGTTTCCTCTATGCTGCACCTAAAGCGATCGATCACCAGTGGTTGGCGCCAGAGCTAACTAGTAATGAACTAGATTTTTTTCAGCGTGAGAAATCGGATGAATGGCGTGTGAATACCATTGATCTATATTACTGGATTGGGCATGGCCTGTTGCCGCTATAGCTAGCGATGCGCCGCCCTCGGAGCCATTACTATGCAGAGTCATGTCAGCAAAGCAGTGTAGTTCCTATGTGGGATGTGCATCCATCTGTCACAAAAACAGTCCTAGCGCCCTTATTTCTTATCCGATTTTGATTTTTAAAAAAAGGCTTAAATTAAAGGTGAGAATATTGCCGATGTTGTGATATGTAAAACTTCGTATTATTCCAAGAGATAAATTTATAAGCAGTCTGGGAATTTTTCAATTTAGGTAAAATTTTAACAAAACCCCGCATAAAGCCCTTTTCTTTCACCTGGCTAAAACCAAATAACACATGTATGTCATGATTTTGATATTCAATCATAATTATGGTAAAAAGTTGTAAATAAATAACTTTGATAAGTATTAATTATGATCACAATTCTGATATTGAAAGTCAAATTTATGAGTTTATCTCTTTATTTGTCAACTCTCCCCGTTACAGCTGTAGTTTCCATAAATTCTTTAAGCGCAATACCTCTTATATATGTTCAAGTATAATATGAGATGGCATCAGTGTGGAGGAGCATCTTTGAGCACTACATGGCTAAATGTGGGTGAAATTAATTATGAAATTATGATAGAGAAAATAATGAGTTTGAATCTGAAATTTAAGACAAAATTGGCTACAGAATTTCACCAACTTTAATAAAATATTATTATTATTAATATGGTCTGGAAGGTTGAAAATCTGTGGCACTGCTCCTTCTCTAACATGTGCCCTCTTCAGTGTACGGTTGATATCAGTGGGCAGTGAGCACTGCATATCCCTGCTGTAGATGACGGTCCTCTCAGACGTCCATACTTTCTGACCCACAATTTGTACAGCTCATATTTTCTTTGTTTGTTGGGAAACAAAAACTGTCTAACATCACTAATCTAGAAGATGGTAGTAAACCTCAAAATAAAGAAACAGTCAGCCTTAATATTGCATCGTCTTCCAATTATGTTGTTTGTTTGTCTGAGTATGCGTAATAGCTGAAGAACCATGCAGTCTGGTTAATACTGATGCAGGTCACGGTAAGGTCTACATGGAGTATTTATGAAAAGGGCCCATGTGCCAGCCCATTTCAAACCCATGAGGGGCCCGCATACTGTACATTAAATGGGGTTGATAACATGTTTATCATAGTTTGCTTACCCATTTTGACCCAGTTCCTAACCCAACTTTAAGAATAGATTAACGGCGATCATTTTTATATCACCCGATAAGAGTATCAAATTAACTAACACCGTTAACAGCCCATCACTAATTATACAGTCAATAAATAATGTCAACATGTAACAACGTGAAAATCTAAGTGAATGTGGAATGAGGATGCTTGTGTATGGGGTCATTTCCGTGCCAAAATTAGGGGAGCGTAAAAACACATTTCACGAGCGTAAATGTGACAGTCGCGAGCACAGAAAGCCAAATTGTGTGCACGTTTGTGTTAGCGCGCGCGCTCAAACTGTCTTTTTTCACGCTTGAGTGTTTTTTTCCTTCTCGATTTTATGATGGTGCTCGCGAGCACATTTGCATCATCTCTTGTTTTTGGCAGTTTGGAGGCGGAGTTGTGGGTGGTTTTTGCACTTTGGGGACGGGCTCATGGGAGTTTCTTTCAGTGAATGCTATTGGCTTAAAGTTTTGTGATACACAGTCTTCAGAAGATGGCGGAGCACTACAAACATAGAAAGGTGAGTTAGCTACTTATCCAGGTTAAAAGTAAAATTTGGGTTGATCTAACTTATAAATGTAATTAAATTAGACGTAATACCTATGATACGTTTTACTAACGTGTACATGGATTTTTGTACAGGTGTGTTAAGTGGTTCGAACATTAAACATGCCAGCTATCTCCTACATCATCCATTTTCACACATAGACGTAATATACATAAATGCCTCATTACGGGTTGGAGCGTAATCCAGCGTCACCGCCATATTGGATGGGTCTCATGCACTCATGAATTAACTTGAGTACGTTTAAGACTTTCAGTGGAAGTTTCAGAAGTTGAGTCCAAGTTTTTTCTATTTTTTCTTAACCCTTAGGTTTTGTTGACCTCACGTTTCTTGAGTGTTCCCGGTGCACATAGACCAGTCTATTTTACAGTCCCACCAGGATTTCGCGGGCCTTTTTTGTGATTGTTGTGGGCTAAAATGTTTGATGTTGCGGGCGTTTTTCAAAAAAATTGCGATGGAAGTTGCGGTGTGTTTTTGCTTTTTTGTGAGTACATTACAATAGGGAGTAAATGTATGGTTTCCTCTATTTAGTAGTCCATTTTAATTATCTATTTACCTATTTATTCAGGGTTGCCAAATTTCAAGATCGCTTGAAGTGAGATTTGAACCTGGAGGGGGTGGCGAACATTAATTGTTGACCGGGGGGGGGGGTTAGCGAACGTAAGTTGTTACCGGGTGGCCTGTAAAATGGACACAAATTAAGTATTATATCGAGATCGATCGCCAGTGGTTGGCGCCAGAGCGAACTAGATATGGATCAGAGATAAATAAACTTTATCACTGACTTTAAACTTTATCTCAGTTTAAAGTTTAAACCTATAAACTTTATCTCAGACCCTCGCCGCTTGCGTGCGCTGCAGTGACTTCGCGGGCTACTGTTGCATTGTGGGGAATGTAGTGTTTGTGCGTGCAAAACACCATCGGGCGGCTGTGGCCTGCGGGCCGGTTCTAATAGTAATTAAATATCATCCAGGGGGCCATAGATAATCAATTCGCGCGTCGAATCTGGACAGTTTATCCCCGCTTTCATGTAGTGTACCGGGATACTGCTTTTCCCTATCTTTTTGCCGTTATTTTCGTCGCTCATGCTGCTTTCAGTCTACTCCTCTTGAACGTATATACGGAAGTAAGGCGGGAGTTTGTCGATGTCACATCAAGACGACATCAGTGATTGGTTAAATTTGCGGGAAAGTTGCGGTGATTGGCTGAAGTTGCAACACCGCCCTGAATTCGCGGGGTTTGCTTGAAGTTGCGTTGAAGTTGCAAATCGCGACTTTCTGGAGGGTCTGATTTTAACACAAAAAAATAATTTTCACCACCAAATTTATTGGTTTTATTAAACACTTTTAACTGTCAACAACATCTCAGATAGTTATCATGAATTTATAGAATTACACATAAAATATCTAGTGAAAATACAAATGCACTGAAAATATATTACAAAAGGGCAGCACGGTGGCTTGGTGGTTAGCACGTTTGCCTCTCAGCACTGGGGTCTTGGGTTCAAGTCCCTATCTGAGTGGAGTTTCCATGTTCTCACCGTGTTTGCGTGGGTTTCCTCCCACAGTCCAAAAACATGGAGGTTAGGTAAATTGGCAGTCCCTGACAAATTCTCCCTGAGTGTGTGTCTCTCTCTGTTCAATAAAAAAACAAGTTAGTGTGTGTGTGCGCTTGTATGCGCAGTGGTGGATGGTGCTCTGCCACTAGGGTCTGTCCTCTCTCCCCTTCCTGCACCCCATTCAGTCCCCCAGGGGGCTGTGGATCCCGGTAGACAGTACGCTGTGCGCAATTGGCTGCCGCTTCTCGCCGGTGTGTGATTGGTTGTCTGTGACGTAGCTGTGATAACAATTGTAAAGCGCCTTGGGTATCCAGATAAAGCGCTATATAAATTGAAGCATTAATTCAAAAGGAACATGTAATGAAGAAAAAAAATAAAATATCAAACTCAACGTGCGCGCGCGCGTGTGAATTCATGCACATTGCAAACATAGGCATAGTGTGTGTGTGTGTGTGTGTGTGTGTGTATATGTATGGGGATGTTTTCTGTCTGATAGATGAATATATTCTGAATACCTATTCATTTCCTGTGACGGTCACGTTTGACCGGCAACAACACAGATGTAAAACGTTGGTTTAAAACACTCAAAATTCAATAAAAAAGATGATCATCACTTTTATATGTTCCAGTGCATAGTGTGGAGGATGGCATAAGGCCTTGCAGCAATCAGATGTAAAACACAATATTTATGAGTGGTTTAAGACCCGAACACGACAGGTAATACAAATTTTCAATTTGATCATCATCTAGGTTTGAAAGGCTGTGGCGAGGTCTCTGGGTAGCTGTAACATGCATCTACTATGATGTTCTCCATTACCTGGAAGGAGAGGGCTTCTTCAGCATTTCCAACACCACGCATATCTTCTGTTGCCACTATGTGTTCCTACCATGAGTGCAGGAAGACCTAGATACTTTCTGCAGTGGTTGGGACAATCACCCACTAAGAACAGAAAGCCACATGACCCCTAATTAACTGTGGGTGCTGGGTCATTCACATCACCCAGTTCCTGCAGCAGATAGCACAGAGGTACATGCCAAGTGTAATGATTTTAACAAATAGTGTGGTTTATGTATAAACAATTTGGAAGTGACAGTGACATCCACATAAGTGTATACAACTTTTTTGTAGGGAATGGAGATTCCCAATATTGAGTGGGACAACAGCGGACTTCCCAGTGATGACCACTCAAACATCATTGTCCCACACACAGAATGCCCACTGACAGAAGAACAGATGACAGCTTTGAGAGATGCAGTTAACCCAAGAGCTGCATCCCAGTCCTCTGGCTGTGATCTTTACATTTCTGCTGTAAAATTTTTGTCTCTTTAAATTAACAGATCTGAGACTAGGAATGAAAACATCTTTACATTGAGTTTCAAACTTAAGGTCGAATGAAAGATTTATGGAAATTTTTCTAATCAGTTTTAGTTTGAGCAATAAAAAAAACTCAATGAAAAAACTGAAGTGCATCTTCATTATTTTTAATGAGGCATTGCAGTAAATAAATGTATTTATTTAAATATTGCTTAAACTTTTAAATGTTTCAAAACAGATTAAGAATTTCCATTGTCACACAAGACCAAATCCTGTCTGGCAAGTACAAATACATGCCAGGATGTCATTTTTGAAAGAGGTGTAATCCTTATAATGCCCTGGGAATTATAATGACTGTATATATAATGGTACGTCGCCGTTGACTCCCATTGTGAACTTTTGAAGCCACCAAGATGGCTGCACGGACACCGCCATCTTAGATGCGCTTGCGCAGTAGATGAAAATTGGAGCCAGAGCATGCGCATTAGAACTGGTAGGCAGGACAGTATCTCCGCAAGAGACCGTATCTCTGCCCCGACATTCGTTAGGATACGCCCCCCAGTATAGACACTTTTGACATTTTACAAAATAAACAAAGGTAAAAGGTTTTAATACTGCTGTCGAGTTTTGCTGTTTTGATGTTGAGCACGTTCACGTTTGAGCGTCTGGAATTAGATGTGAACCAATGCAGCTATTAACTGTCAATCACCTTATCCCCCACGTCAACTAAGATCACAGGGTGCTGGTCTGTTATTAGTTCCACAAATTAACAAGGTAACAGCAGGGGGAAGAGCCTTTTCTTATAAGGCCCCCCAGCTTTGGAATAATCTTCCTAAATGTGTCCGGGACTCTGACACAGTCACAATCTTTAAATCTAGGTTGAAAACCCACTTATTTAGTCTAGCGTTTGATAATTAATATCCCCCTTAGATAAAGGTACAGATCCAGGGGTTCATAGACGAAGGGTTTTACGGTAGACTGGGGTGCTGGTGCTGTCATCCTGTCACTGCTCGTGGTCAGTCAAGTTTGTTGACAGTGCAGTGGACGGATGCCATTGTCTCAGAATGCCCCCAAGCCTATGTTACCTTCTGGTTCTGCCTTTTTTAGCTAGGCTGTAATAATTTAACTTAGTGCCGGAGTTGCTGCCACACTCCAGAAATGTTTATAATTTTACCTGTCCTGTATATGTCCTCATACAGAGCTAATTTTCCGTTTCATTTCTCCACATGGCTGCCCGCCTGCTTGAGGAATAATGATGGACATTATTACATCTTTTATATTCGGTCTAAATGGACATTATTGCATCTTTTACATTCTGTCTACATTGTTGTTGTTGTCATGGTGACCGGTGTCGGCCAGGGGAGGATGGACTCCCCCCCTGAGTCTTGGTTCCTCTCAAGGTTTCTTCCTCATGCAAAAAACTAGGGAGTTTTTCCTTGCCACTGTCGGCTTTGGCTTGCTCACTGGGGGCTAGGACTCGGCACTTGTAAAGCTGCTTTGTGACAACAACTGTTGTAAAAAGCGCTATATAAATAAAATTTGATTGATTGATTGATTATCGCCACATCCCTTTAAATAACACTTAATAACTTATATAAAATCTGTTTATCGTAGAGAAAAACACTGGGAGAGATACTAACGCAATGGGTGTAATAGAATTGACAAAATATAATTGCTCAAAAAACTTATTTTACGTGTAATAAAAATTCAAGAGTGACTGATTCTATTTCTTAAACACATGGATTGTTAAGGGGTCTGAGATGCCTCTAAATTCAGTACAGTGTTATCATAGTGAACATATTAGGCTGACTGAGGTGATTTTGGGAATTGTAGTTTTCAAGCTATTTCCTGGTTTCCTTTGCAGACCATGAGAGTACGTCAACATAGAGAAATTCATCATCTTGTTGTCAAGAGGAAATTTAGAAGACCTGCTAAAAGACAGCTAGCTGTAGCCAAAACATTTATATTTTTTGTTAATAGGACTAAAGTCAAAAGCAGAATCTTAACAATAAGGGTTCCCGCACTATGTAATTGAACCCTAATAATAATAATTTGAAATAAACATACAGGGGTTGGAAAATTAAACTGCCAGTGCCACTCACTTCCATCACCAAACTGGTGGACAAGCTGGAGAGAAAAGACTGTTCCAAGTTCACATACTCTGACAGGACTGCGGAATCCAGGACCCCTGAAGACATGTACTTCCTTCATATATCAGACACCTCCTTTAAAACTGAGGTAAATTCAGATGTCGGTGAAAAATTGTGATAAATGGTTCTAAAGCCTCAAGCCTGAACTGTAGTAGCATGTTAGATATATGCCCTCCATTTAGTGTAAGTAGTCAATCAATCAATCAAAGTTTATTTGTATAGCGCTTTTCACAACACGTCACAAAGCGCTTTACAGGATTTAAAAGGTTAACAATACTATGGGTCCAGAACCCTAATGAGCAAGCCAAAGGCGACAGTGGCGAGGAAAAACTCCCTATGAAGGTGGGGAATAGGAAGAAACCTCGGGAGAACCAACTCAAAAGGGAACCCATCCTCCATTGGGCGGCCCGTTAACACACAAATTACACAAAATACAGACAAATACACAAGTCACACACAAATCACACAATCAGACTAAGTAAAGGTAAAAATGAAAGTTCTGGGTTTTGATATTGTCACTGTAAATGTCTGTTGATGAACGCCAGGCGTAGTGAAGTAGTGAATAGTGAAGTAGTGAATGGTCGGTGAAAATAACTATTTTATTGTCTTGATTTAGACTACAGAGAGGAGGAAGAGGGAGGCTGAGATGCTGGAGAATCTGGGAAAGCCCACAGAGTTTCTGGACGAGTGCTACATTAACAAGGCTGCTATTCTTCCACACCTCTGTTCACTCCCAACCACTGCTCATTCATCGAACACAGACATGAGCTCCATCTGTGGGCAGCTGAGCAGAGACGAGCACTTGATGAGCCCTTGACACGGCTAGTGTGTAGGAGTACCAAGGCATCTACCACCGTGTCGTGGATCCCATGCTCAGGAGTCCCTCCGGACAGTCTCGGCCCTACAGCTTGGATCTGGGCCGCAGGATCAAGCAGCGCCTGTGGGAGGTGCTGCACTGTCCCAATCAACAAGAGGAAGTGCAGCCTGATGGACAGGTCCATGTTACTGAGACCTTCTGCACACCTACTCTCAAAAGCTTCGCGCCACATGTTGAAGTGGACATCCGTGGAGAATCCATGCCGCAACAGCCTAAGAAGAAAAGGCCAAGACACTAACAATTATTTTTCTCAATTTTAAATAGTCATTCAGTGTCACACTATACAGTCCGTGCTACAACACTGCTCCATAAAAATACCTCGTTACATCTTCCCTTTCTTTTCTATATCACACAACTCATTCAAATACATATATAACAATGCATTTGATTCAACAAACCACTTAATATTCAAAGTTCATATAGTGTTAGAGTTGAAAGTTTGTACATTGTACCTTCTTTCACAATTTTTTAGTTAAACTTTGAAAGACCTCCAGAGGAAAAAAAAGCATCAAATTTTAATAGTGCTAACAGCTAACTATTTAGGGAGTGAAACTAACACTACTGAAATAGTAAAAATAAATAAATAACTCAGTGTTACTTTATGTGACGCTGGGCGGCGACAGACGGACGAGACACAGAATCCGTATTTCGTCTTGACAGACGTCACTTTTATTTTACAATTATTGCGCAATCGGCGCACGAATACTTAACAGGTACACACAACGTGTAGACTTAGACAACGACGAGCACAGGACACTGCGCGAGCGCACATTAAATAGACAAACCACAGTAGCCCCACGTGATCACGAGACAATTCACAGGTGAGACTTATTAATCACACAACAAAACCCTACCCACGTATATACACTGACGCAGACAAAGCACGTGGACTACGTTGACACACGCCCAAAAGGGAGGGGCCGGGGTCCTCAACGTGACAGACGCCCCCTCCAAGGGCACTACCCGTCCCGGGGTGCCAACAGGACCGAGTGCCCCGAACCCACGACGATGGGCGGATCCGACGCGCTCAGTCCTGCGTCTGGGAGGTGACCGCCCTTGGTGAAGCGTCCGCCACGGACCGCCTAGAACACCCTCCCTGGGAAGACGGGGGAAAAGACGGAAGACACATTAAACGGAACGTTCACAAACACACACACAGTGGCACAAGAGGGAAAAACGGGTTTGGTAAACAAAGGGGAAGACTGACAAACACGGGAACACACACACACACGACATGGGCGCCAGGCTGCGCGCCAGCAGGAGAGTGATGAGGGACGAGAGGTCGGGAGCTACTGGTGCAGTAGGCGCTGCGGGTGGCGGTGCTCCTCCTGCAGTCCCTCCACCGGACGCAGCGCGGCGGGTGGACGTGCCCGGCGCAGTGCGGCGGTCGGACGTGCCCGGCGCAGCGCGGCGGGCGGACTCTCCCCCCAGCTGGTCGTAGGGGATGTCCCTCTCGCCTTGCGACCGCTCTCCGGAGTCGGCTGTGGGCTCTTCCACCTCCATGTCTTCCGCCTCGCTGCCCCGGCTCCAACTCATGGGCTGCTCCGGACTGCCACCCCGAGAGCAGTCCATGTTATCTCCTCCGGAGCGACCGGAGGGTGCACTCCACCCTCCCTTTACCGTCCCAACCGAACACTCAGAGGGGGGTGGACTGACCTCCTCCTCGGAGTACACGTCGCTGTCCGTGCACTCTGAGACGTCCGAGTGCACGGACCGCGGACGTTCCTCCTCCTCTTCCTCGCCGTAATCGGCGGGGTCTGGCGAGTGCTCCGACGGAGGGTAGTCTCCGATGTCGACCTCTTCCCCCTCCCCTTTGACGGAAGAGGAACCAACGGGCGGAGGGAGGTAGTCCTCTTCCTCGGACTCCTCCTCCTCCTCTGACCCGTAGTCGCGTCCGGAAGCGTCTTCCAGCGACAAGGGGTAGCCCTCTCCGTCTCCACAGTAGTCCACGGTGGAGGTATCGTCCAGAGATGGGGGGTAGTCCTCCTCCTCTCCACCATAGTCCACCGTGGATGCGTCATTCATCGAGGGGGGGTAGTCACCCTCCTCCTCCTGCTCCTCCTCGGAGTCCTCCTCTCCGAACTCGCTCTCTGGGGTGGACTCGGTAGCACCCATGACGAACGAGCCCACCCTCAGAGGCGAGAGAGCGCGGGCTGGAGGAGCGTGTCTCTCCCTCCAGATTCTTACCGCGCCCTGCCGGAAGATCTCTGCTAGATCAGGGTCTCTCTCCTCGACCTTCTGGGCTGAGGTCAGCTGGAGGGCGCATACCGGGTCTGACATCAGCTGTTCCCGAGTCGGCGAGGGTATGCGGCGCGGGGGCGAGGAGGAGGAGCGGTGGTGCCTTTTGCTGGGACGCAACGCCTTCTTAGGCCGGGTGGCGTATCCTGGCATGTTCGGGTGTCTCTGGTCGGCTCGTCGTTCTGTGACGCTGGGCGGCGACAGACGGACAAGACACAGAATCCGTATTTCGTCTTGACAGACGTCACTTTTATTTTACAATTATTGCGCAATCGGCGCACGAATACTTAACAGGTACACACAACGTGTAGACTTAGACAACGACGAGCACAGGACACTGCGCGAGCGCACATTAAATAGACAAACCACAGTAGCCCCACGTGATCACGAGACAATTCACAGGTGAGACTTATTAATCACACAACAAAACCCTACCCACGTATATACACTGACGCAGACAAAGCACGTGGACTACGTTGACACACGCCCAAAAGGGAGGGGCCGGGGTCCTCAACGTGACACTTTAACTCGAGTTAACAAAGTAACATCAAGTGTTAAATGTTTGAACTATTTCGAAAGTGTTAATTTAACTCTGCAGTGTGTGGAGCTATATAAACCCTCAAAAAGTGTTAAAATTAACTCTGTGGGAGTCAATTCAACACTGGATTTTTTGCTGCGTTGGCTGAAAGCGCACTTTAGATCTTGAAACACTTGTTAAAATAATACCCCTGTTATGAGGACTTCTAGTTGCTGGGCAGATTTTTGGCCTCTAGTGGATTAGGCAAATTTAAGCAACTGGGATACATTTGATTGGATAGCTGGTTTGCGTCATAGGATTTTCATGATTGGTTCCAATCATGAAATGAAAGTCCAATTTTGAATGGGTGTTGAAGTCAAAAGGCAGAGATATTTTGGTTTCTGTGCCTTTTTAATTATCAAAACATTTTTATGAAAAACAGTTACATGAAATATAGTGTTGACAGTATTAAAATGATTTTCTTTTACAATCACTTATTGCATAAAAGTGGTCTGAGGGACAGCGATAAATGTGATATATAATGCTAGATATGTACGAGGGAAGTTCTGAACCAGAAGTTCTATCAAATGTTAATGTTGAAGAACTTTTGCCAAAAAAGGAGCCAAGTCCGTTTGGAAATATTTTGGGTTTAAAAGGTCGGACATGGAACAAATGGTAATTTTCTGCAAATGCTGTCGAGCAAAAGTTGTCGCGGCTGGTGGTAACATGAGCAATCTGCTGCACCACCTTAAACATAAACATGCTCTGGAGTACCAAGAGTGCATGGAACTAAAAGCAGTGCCTTCTATATCAAGTAAAACTGATAAGGTTAAAGGACAGGCGAGTCAGACCTCACTTCTTGAAGCGTTTGCTAAAGGTACTTCATACGACAGAAAAAGCAAGCGGTGGATGGAGGTAATAAACCCAATAATGCATTATATAGCGAATGACTTGGGTCTGATCAGCATGGTCGAGAAAGACGGATTCAGGGCTATGATAAAGACGCTCGATTCCAGATACGACATCCCAAGTCGAAAATACTTCAGTGAAATAGCGATCCCCAAGTTGTACCACGAATACAGAGGGAAAATACAAGCAGATGTGGCTGCAGCTCTCCATTATTCAACGACTGCAGATTTGTGGTCAAGTCGCACAATGGAACCGTATTTGAGCTTGACGATTCATTATATAAACGATGACTGGCAACTGAAGAGTCACTGCCTCCAAACAAGCTACTTCCCAGATGACCACACCGGTGAATTGCTGCAGGCTTGCGAGAAGCACTCGATGCCTGGGGGCTTGCAGAGCACATGCAAGTGGCCATCACCACAGACAGTGGGGTAAACATCAAGAAGGCTGTGAATATTAACAAGTAGACAAGGCTGCAGTACTTTGGACACAGGCTTCACACAGCAATAGGTATGTAATTGTCACTGAAATAATGTATAATTACTTTAAGTAATGGTAAACCACATATTGCATACAAATGTGTATAAGGTATCTATCATATCTTTTCAGTCAGGGTTTTAATTTATGCATAATTTAGTTTAATTTACTCTGTGGGCTTGTGAAAATTATTTGTAATTGAATTAATAAATGAGATCCTTTTAAGACTTTCCATAAATTTACATTTACGGCATTTGGCAGACGCCCTTATCCAGAGCGACTTACACTTTTTTAATCTCATTTTTATACAAGTGAGCAATTGAGGGTTAAGGGCCTTGCTCAAGGGCACCTCAGTCATGGCCTCAGGTCTGGGAATCAAACCCCGACCCTCCGGTCACAAGACCAGTTCCCTAACCACCAGGCCATGACTGCCCACATAAATGAATCTATAAATGAATGAGTCATCATTTGGATTACCCAAGAAAACATCTGAAAATGATAACTAATAGAATTGTTTTTACAGAGACGGGTGCAAAAGATGATCGCATACATCGTGCAATAGGTGTCTGCAAAAAAAAATTTGTCTTCCTTCTCATACTCCTGGAAGAAATGGAGGGATCTGGGCCTTACTCAGGAGGAACTGGGCCTGCCAAAGCACATGCTCATAGCTGAGACTGCTACCAGGTGGGGGTCACGTCAGAAGATGATAGAAAGAGTACTTGAACAAGAGCGCGCCATTAGTCAGGTTTTAAAAGCTGACAGAAAGTGTAGGGACTTGGTGCTCAGCTGGCAGGATGTGGATGTGCTAGAGTCTGTGAACAAGGTGTTGAGACCACTCCAGGAGTTTACAGATGCATTGTCAGGAGAGCACTATGTCAGTGTTTCATATCTCAAGCCTGCGCTCCATCTCTTCAACACAAGCATTCTTGCTGCAGAGGAGAATGATTCTAGACTGACCAATGACTAAGAAACACATTCTAACCTACTTGAGAAATATTCAGATCCCATCTTGGATGACCTCCTGGATATCATATCTCCTCTTGATCCACAATTGAGAAAACAACATACATAAAGAAGGAAAAGGTGGAGCACATTATATCCAGAGCTGTAGAAGAAATAAAGTCACTAAAAGATCAATATGAAGCACTGGCATGCCGACTGGTGCAGCAGCAGAGCCTGTCCATCCTCCAGAGGAAAAAAGAAAAAAAAAACATCCAGCTTTTAAAAAAAGCCCAGTATGGTCTCCAGCAGAGTTAGGCTGTCCAATGAGGAAAACATCACAATGGAGCTGAGAACGTACCTGAACACTAGAGGTTGACAGTGATGCAGACCCTTTAGAGTGGTGGAAATGCTACCAAGTAGGGATGGGGAGATTCACATTCGGTGATTCGACACACGTCTGCGATTCAACGTGCATCAGGTTTAATTTGCGGGTGAATTATCTCTAGCCTTTTTGCATTGTGAAATTGAAAAGTGAAAGTATTGTTTACAGCAGCTGCTACATGCTGCAATAATAGTTTTATTTTTACGTTGTTATTTAATGTTTATTTGTAAAATGGAATTAGAGCCATTTATGTTCATTACTTAGTCAGTCAACTATCTGAAAACTTGTGTAGCAGTTAAGTCTAGCAGACAGTTGTGTGTTGCAGATCATAATTTCAGGGTAGCCAACTTTTGACGTTCGCTTGGAGTTAGATTTTAACCTGGAGGAGGTGGCGAAGGTAAGTTGTAGGGAGGGGAGGGGGGGGGGGGGGGACGTAAAATGGACACAAATTAAGTGTTATATCGCGATTTATCGATCGCTGGTGGTTGGCGCCAGAGCGAACTAGTAACTCATTGAATCATATATGTGGATCAGAAGTAAATAAACTGGATTTTTTTTTTCGGCGTGAGATATCGCGTGAGAGCATGTGAAAACAGTCAAATGCGTGTGTCTCGCGATCAATGCGTGAGTTGGCAACCCTGTAATTTTCACCATGCACATTGTTAATACAGTACTTTTAACTACCATTTGAAAACTGATCATGTGGGGCCATGCGAATCTGTATTACATGTAATACTTAGGTGGAGACATTTTTCTAACAGTGGAATAGGGTACTCAACACTCAACTGCATTGATTGCGAGAAGAATTACTGCAGTAAACATCATTCATGGGGAAGAAAAAAAAAACCCCGTCAAATACCGTGAAACCAATATAATTTTGAAAAATACCGTGATATAGAATTTTGGCCATACCGCCCAGTTCCGAATATTATTCTGTTCTATACTTTCACACAAAGAAACCTACAAAGTCAACATTTACTAATGGACAGTGAATTTTATATTGAATCAATTACATAAATTTTGCACAGAAGCAGCAACTACCTAGCCAGCTAACTAGTTAGCCGGCCAGCTAGTAGCACACATCATGCCTAAATCTGACTACGCAAGTCTACTATTATAAAGAGACATATTGTAAAATAACCGATTGTCTTCTCCTAATGTACTTCATCAAAGGAACCAAACCCCTCTGGGTTTCAAGCTCCCTTACCTTCATCACCTGCATCACTACTAGCCAGAGGTGGGGACTCGAGTCACATGACTTGGACTCGAGTCAGACTCGAGTCATTAATATTAAGACTTTTGACTTGACTTGAAAAAATATTCAGAGACTTAGACTTGACTTGGACTTTTACACCAATAACTTGGGACTTGAATTGGACTTGAACCTGTTTACTTGCAAAGACTTGATTTTTTTTTACTCTAAATCTAAAACGCATATTAATATTTATAAAGTGCGCCCCATTAATTTCATTTCCGTCCTTCTGACGCAGACCGGCGTTACACCAGATTCTGTGACCGTCGAGTTGTGAGACCACAGGGGGCGCTATTTCACAGTTTCTGTTCAGAGGCACAAACGCTTTACGAATGCTACGTAAACTACGCTGATGCACTTTCTTTACTCGTTTTGTTGGTATCCACGAGCCAATATATGACCAATTCTGACAGCAGCCATCAGAATATGTGACCCCACTGAATCTCCAGGTAACAATAGTAGCCTACACCGTGACCCCACAATAACAGAAAACAATGAAAAAATAACCCTAACCTTTTATTAGTCTATATTTAAACATTTTATCCAAATGTTTAGAATAACCATTCGTAATGACAGCATCTTGCTTACGATGAAGCTTGCTATTTTCTTGTAAAATGAAAACGAAACATTCTTGTTTAAGTACATTTATGTAATTAAGAGAAGATAAAATGTAAATGATCTGTCATATTTTGACACCAACAAAACGAGTAAAGAAATGCATCAGCGTAGCATTCGTAAAGCGTTGGTGCCTGTAAAAAAGAAAAAGACTCGAAAGGACTTGAAATTCCAAGTTTCAGACTTGGGACTTGACTTGACGGTTGCCTGTCTTGACTCGAGACTTGACTTGAGTTGGCTGTCTTTGCTTGAGACTTGACTCGGGACTTGAGGATAAAGACTTGGACTTACTTGAGACTTGCAAAACACTGACTTGGTCCCACCTCTGCTACTAGCATTAGCTAGCTAGCAAGTAACAGACATCATGCCTAAATGTGAACCTAGTTGTGTAACTCCAGTATTATAGTGAGCGATATTGGAAAATAACATTAATTTAGCTATCATTAATTTATGCTTCTACATCAAAGGAATCAACCCCCCCTCAGGATTTCAAGCTACCTTTGTCACTACTATTTACGCTACAAGCGTTGTCTAGCAAGCTAGCATATAGCAGGTGTTGTGATTCAGCAGCTGTTCCATTCAGCGAGCTAGCCAGGCAGATTTAGAATGAGGGCAGAAAGGTTTCTACATTCATGCATTAGCGGTACATTCATAGCGATGTCATGATTATTTTTGGTCACATTTATGACTCTCCCCATCACATTGAGGGGAGTAGCAGGTGTAAATCTTAGTGACACACGAACCTGCAAATAAACGTAGGCATGATTTTAAAACTCTATTCATTAGTTCATAACTTCTACTATGGACAAAATTAAGGCAGACTACAGATTCAGGAAATGTTTTGAACCATGTTGCTACGGTGTCTTTGTAGAGATATTAATAAAAACATTGATGGCAACGGTGCCTCTGCAGACCGAAAAGGTTAAATACAAAACTTTGCACACCCTTACATTATTGTTAAGTTGGCTATAAAAGCAGCAAAAGAAGCAAGTGGGTTTAATGCATCAAAAAATAGCTATAATACTCCCTCTCTTGCTTGTAAAATATACTCTGAAAAGAGTGTGAGATTGTTCTTGGTCAGAGTTTAATGGATGATGACACAGAGACGGGGCAGAAGGCACAGAACTTCATCAAATTGCTTGACTCTGACTAGAACACATTTGTTTCACAGGAACAATCTGGAGCAGCAAAAATAGAACAAAGCCGATGTTCTCCCACTGACTGAGGACGTTATAAAATTGCAGAAATACTTAAAATTGTTGGAAGATGAATCTAAAAAACGTTTGTCCGAAAGTTCAGATTCTACAGCATGGAGAAATCTGTCTGAGTGTTTTAGCTCAGATTATACTGTTTAACCGAAGAGAAGGTGACTAAATGATGACGTCTTCCAGAGTTTATCGAAGCTTGAACAAGACTTGAGATAAGGGGAAAGAGGGGCTGCAGTACCTGTATTGCTCATTGACAGAATGTGCTCATCTCTCTTACAGAGCTAAGATCAAATGTTGGTGTACCAGTGACATGTTTGCAAGAATCGAGGCTGACACACACATCAGGAGATCAGACTGTCTTACGAAATTTGCTAATGCCTGTGGAGCAAAATTCCCTGAGAATCTCACATCTACAAAGCTACGCAAACAAGTGGTCACATTGTGTCAAATCATGAATAAAAATAAAAAAAATGAAATGGACCAGTTGGCCAAATTTATGGGGCAAAATATTCATATCCACCGGGAATATTACACTTTCTGAGAATAGTCTTCAGCTTGTCAAGATGAGCAAATTGCTCATGGCTATTGAGCAGAATGAATCCTGATGAAATAGACTTGAACCTTGTATGGTGAGTATTTAACTAAATGATGAAATATGAATAAAAACAACCACATACTGACAAAAATATGGTTTATACATATAACTGCAGATTGAAAAAAAAGCGTTGTTATTTTCCCCCTCACAATTCTGTTTTGTAAACACAGGATTTCACTTCCAAAAATATAAAGTCTGTACCAATTTCCATGAAAACAGCAAAGTTGAAGAGTGCAGTGAATTTTTAATTCCATTTTGCTTAAATTATTTTGATAAAACCTTTTTAATGCCATAGCAAAATGTACTGTGTATGATATCCCGGAAATGGATTGTAATTGCTTGATGTACATGTTCTATCTAGACCTCAATGGCCGAGACCAGCAGACCCAGAACTCCAGACACTGGAAATGACTCGCTGTTACAAGAACAGGATATGTACTCCACTTGAACCAATGTGCATTTAAATCACCATTATCTTTGCTTAAATATTTTGATTATGATCTGTATTGTCCTCGTTATACTGGCATCAGAACATTTTTTGGAATTGAACAATATATTTCGTTAAATCTCTGCATGATGTTACCTTTTTCTGACCGTGTACCCCGGCCATAGACAGGCCAGTGGAACTTCCTTGAAGTTCCTTGGGCTAGGGCTAGGGCTAGCTGACCCAAGACAAAATCACATGTCTGTCTGCTAATGTGAAACTGCTATCATTTGAGCAAGCACTTGAACCTTTGAAGGGTTCCTGGAAAGAAAGACTGAATCCTGTCTTTCAGCTGAAAAAGACCTAAGCCAGAGGTCTAGGAAGCATATAAGATTTTTTGTACACAATTCTATTCTGAGTAACAAAAACAAAGTTCATAGGCAGAGACAGAATTACAAAAAAAAAAAAATAGATGTTTTCTGGGGTTCTACATCTCTCCACAGGACAGGACTTTGCAGTGGTGCAGCAGGAGATTACCATGATGCTTGACTGTACACACTAGGGTGATGACTTTTATACAACCTCGTTTCCCTGTATCATAATTTGATGAGCTTTCATTTAAGATTAAATAAAATATTACATTCAAGGCAATTTGATTAAAAAACCTCACGCACAAAATGATTTGACTGTCCTGGCTGACGGCGCACAGCGTTATACGATGTTCTGGAAAATTCTATACATTTCTCTGCTACATAAATTATTGCACAAGTCGGTTTCATGACTTATGTTATATACAGTATATATTTTATATAATATATATATATATATATATAATATAGTTAATACAATTACATAAAATGCTAAAATGCCTACATAAATAACATTTCAAAGTGGTTTGTGCGTGACCTTTTTCAATATTTTAATGGAATAAACTTCATTTTAGTCATTAAACACTGGAGCTCCTGAGATTTCAAGGTTCTGAGGACATCACCCCTCCTTCTCCTGCCCAATTAGCAGGACCATACATGTTAATTTCAGAGAAAGACAGGCAGGAGCTCTGTGGTGCACCAGGTCTAGTTTGTAGTCTAAAATAAATAAATAAAGTTTAGCCCTGTTTCGGCGTTGTGTGAAGCACCACATATTGACATAAGTATTATTTAGAGCGGTGAACCATCATCATTAGCGTGGTATTGGCGTTATGTATGAAGCAAACGTCCCAGATTTTCTTGTGTATGCACTTCAATAGCGCCACACATTTACATGGCTGAACCAACCATTATCACGGGTTCATATTGTTCCCGTGAAACACATTATCATTAGCGTGGTATTGGCGTTATGTATGAAGCAAGCGTCCCAGATTTTCTTGTGTATGCACTTCAATAGCAGCAACAAAGTAATAAAGGTATAGTAAAGTAATATTTATTGTAAATAAGATATTTCGTTCGTGTAAATAACTTAGCGTCATTTATTTATTTTTACTCATACAGCATAGTAATATAATATTTTTTTGCAGTGATTATGCTTGTTTGACTGATATTTCGTTCGTGTAAATAAGATATTTCGTTCGTGTAAATAACTTAGCGTCATTTATTTATTTTTACTCATACAGCATAGTAATATAATATTTTTTTGCAGTGTTTACGCTTGTGTTTGACTGATATTTCGTTCGTGTAAATAAGATATTTCGTTTGTGTAAATAACTTGGCGTCATTTATTTTTACTCATACAGCATAGTAAGTAACAATATTTTTTTGCAGTGTTATATTCACGATATTCACGGATTGCCGTGATATTCACGGATATCTGATATTCACGGATTGCCGTGAACCATTATCACGGGTCCAATCACCTTTTATTGTTCCCGTGTATGCATGGGATTAGCCCGGTTTCGGCGTTGTGTGTGAAGCGCCACCTATTATAATAAAGTATAATTAGTATGCGCTGTTGTGAGTGTTCTTCAGAGTCATGATAAAAGCTGAAACCCAAAGGCAGGCGACTTACATTTTCACTACTATCCTGTGTGGAGACGACGCAAAACACCATGGCAAGACAGAGGACGTTCACCGGTCAAGAAGTTGCGGCTTTGCTGACCAACGAGGACTGCTGTGAGTCCGATGCGGGAGAAGGACCCTCCTGTTTTTTGACCAGCGATTCATCCGATGAAGAAAGAAGCAGTACATCGGATGAGGTACAAAAGAGCCCTCCAAGGAAGAGACGGACACAGGCTGACACCACACCCAAGGGGGAAAGAGTGTCCGAGAATGTGGTGATGAAGCTTATGAAGCCATACCTGGGCAAGGGCAGAACTGTAGCCACAGACAATTTTTTCACATCTCTTTCCCTGGCTAAGAAGCTGCTGGAATGCAACACGACTCTGCTTGGGACAATGAACAAGATTCGCCGAGAAGTTCCTTTGGAAGCCAAAAACGCCAAGGGACGTGAGAAGTTGTCAACGGAGGTGTACAGATCCGATGATGCACTTCTGACGGTGTATGCCTCCAAGCCCAACAAAACAGTTTGCGTTCTGAGCACTATGCACACGCACGTGGAGATTGCAGACGACCGCAAAAGGAAGCCAAACACTGTGACGGACTACAACCGGACGAAGGTATGCATGTGTTGGCATTGATAAATCAATTTATCATACATGAATGAATTTATTCAAAATATAACATGTACTTCTTTGTATTTGTTCTTTGCAGTGCGCCGTTGACATCATGGACCAGAAGGCGCGTGCATACACAGTGCGCGCAGGAACACGCCGGTGGCCCGTTGCAGTGTTTTATAACATACTTGACCTGGCAGCGATGAACGCGCATGTTTTGTACACGGCATGTACGGGGTCCACAGAGAGTAGGAGAGTTTTTATGTGTGCTCTTGCTGAGGAACTCCGTCTTCGTTTCCTACAGGAAAAGGAGTTGAAGAGAACGCCACGTCCTTCGCCTGCTCCTGGAAAGAAGACTACGTGTCAGGTGCAGACAAACTGCAGCCGGAACCACAGCATAACCCCGTGCGCTGCATGCGGCAAGTACACCTGTCGCAAGTGTAGGGCAGAGTGTCCCTGGCTGTGTGGCAACTGTGTACCTAAAACTACATGAAGGTACGTCGATAAGTATATTTATATATATATGAATGAATGAATGTTTCAATTTATATAGCGCCTTATCTAAATACCCAAGGCGCTTTACAATTGTTAACACAGCTACGTTACAGACAACCAATCACACACACATATATATACACACACACTATTATTTGAACATAACCAAAAATCTCTTCTCTTTCTGTTCCACAGTCGCACATCATGAAACCCGGTGTCACGGTCTGCCCCGCATCTCCTGCCATTTCATGTCTGTTTCCGTGTTAGTCCTGTTTATTTCTCGTGGTGGTTGCTGGTTATTTTTCTCATGGTTGCTGGAATTGGATTCCTGTTCTGTTATGACCCATGCCTGTGATATTTTCACAGAATCAATTTATACATGAATGAATTCGTTCTAAATATAATGTACTTCTGTGCGTGCATACACAATGCGCGCAGGAACACGCTGGTGGCCCGTTGACCTTGGCAGCGATGAACGATGAACCTGCCGCAAATGTAAGAAAGAGGGTCCCTGGCTGGTACACGTGAATGAATTCGTTCAAAATATAACACGTACTTTGTTCTTCGCAGTGCGCCGTTGACAGACATCATGAAGGTGCGTGCATACACAGTGCGCGCAGGAAAACGCCGGTGGCCCGTTGCATGCGGCGAGTACACCCTGGCTGTGTAGCAACTGTTGGCTACAACTACATGAAGGTACGTTGATAAGTAGGCCTACATACGTAACACCACATATGTTATGTATTTTTGTCTTCTGAAAGATTTTATTCAAAATGTAAGGTGTACTTTGAATTGTTCTCCACGGCATCAACGCGTGTGTTGCATGCGGCAAGTGCATCTGGCGAGTACACCCTCAACTTCAAGACACCCTCAACTTTCTTGACATTCCACTTCAAGAAACCCGGAATAGACATCCATGTTTGATCAAAATAAAGTTGTTTTACAGCACATGACACAAGTCTACAAAATTTCCGCTGTTTGTTGTAGGATCGGTAACATATACAGTCTGCTTGTTTGTAACCAAGTTTTTCGTGAAGTATCACGTTTGGTGCTTTGTATGAGCTTGGAGGTGAGCCGCTTGTGCTTTGGCAGGCGTATGAGCTTGGGGGTGAGACGCTTCCACCGCATTACCAAGACAATGGGCGTTAATCCCTTCACAGCAGGGGAGTGGGCTACATGGACCTTACTAGGCCGTCGGGTTCCTAGTAATAGGCAAAAGTTCATTAATTCGTGCTACACACTGAAACATTGTGGCCTACTTTGGAAGTTACAGGTATAGTCCCGCACCAACCATACGTGGTGCCCATGCTTTCTTCTCTCACCCCCTTTCTCTTCCGCAAATACACAACGTAGTTCCAGAATTTGTCAAAGCTTTGGGCTGTAAGTGTAAAGATCTTATATAAATGTCAAAAAGGGATGGCTCGGAGAACCCACGGAGGCCACACACTTCGAAGGCCGGGTAGGCTGCATTTCATGGCTGTTAAATGAGACAGTCTAGTCTTCGTAAGACGTATGTTTGCGTGACCATGCTCTGCCCTGTTACATACATTGTTAGCGAGCTGTCCGACAAAATGGAGCCATTTTCTGTTTTTATTGTTTATTTTTATTGAAGAACTAGGCATTATCCGTCGACGCATGCCATTCATGTATTTAAGGCCGAGAGCTGACTGTAACTAGGTCAAATATATTTAAGCTCAACTTTCAGGTTCATTTCACTATTCACAATAGCATTGTGCTCACAGCTAGCTAATTTACATTGGTGTTAGGTGCATATATCTCCAAAATCCTAAAATAAAATGAACTAAAACTTATAAGTATCATAGATTAATAATCCAGGCTGCGAATAGAAAATAATTTTCTATTTTTTAAATTTTATTTAATAAATGAATGCCATTGATGTGTTTTTTTTTATTTGAAATTTGATTTTGCATGTCTCCACTATTAAGTTATATATAATGTATGGTGATAAGCGTTGCTTGTTCCATATTCAGTGTTAAAGCAAATTTGTTTCGGTCCATATTAAAAGGTTAATTTGTTCAATGATGGTCCGCGACTTTGTTCAGGTTTAAAATTTTGGCCCACTGTGTTTGAGTATGACACCCCTGGGCTAAGGCGTGCTCAAGCTTATACAACAAAAATAAAAGAGAAGAACCAGTGGTTCAGGCTGTTGGTAGAAATCGACCTAAGAAGTGGTTTTGTCTCTTATCCCACCATGATGTCTTTTCCTAAACACTTAACAAACACTTTAATTTTTTAAGAGCATGTGCCTTGATCAGATGGGCATGTTCAGCCACTTTTGGGATAAGTGGTTTAACAAACTGGTCACTCCAGCTTGTGATAAAGGATATTTTCTGAAAGGCTGTCCAAGGGTTCTGAATGGCCATAAAGCCTTTGAGTATGTGTAAAATGAAAAGAAAACCAAACCGTTAGAGCACGATAAAACTAGAAACGGAAAACAACGCGGAAACCTCAACGCGTAAAAAAGAAACTAAGGATGCCATGGGTGTGAAAAAAGTGACTGGAAAATTATTTTATAAAATAAAACCTTTCCCAAAACAAATGAGAAACGGATAGGAAGAGAAATAGCTTGGGGAAAACTTGAGAGAGGCCAGATAGTGGCGTAGGAGATAGATACTCGAATAAGTAAAAGCTCAAGGCAGAGAAGAGCGAGAGAACAAGAGAGAAAAACAAATAAGGTGGCGAGACACCTTTAACTCGAGAACGCAACCAGAGACTTGGAGACAAGAGAAAGGGCTGAGAACATAACAGCGAGTCAAAACGATTCGGCAGTAATTCGTCTCCACAAGCTTCCTTAAGAAGCCAAGAAAACAGGTGACACAAATCACTGCTGATTACGCTGATTGAGTCTAGGACTAGGTGACCCCAGTGGTGGCTGGAGGAATGACATCTGAGCCAGTCCTGACAGTGGTCATGTTGTAGTTGCTTGGTTTTAATGGAGGCAAATGCATAAATGATGGCTGGTCTCAATGGTGCCAGCCCATCAGGAAGGTCTTGACCAGTAAATAACTATTTTGTGTTAAATGTGAAAAAGTAAGGAGGATGCCCAATTCTAATCTCCAGGAGTTCCTGAATTCTAGAAAAGTATGCATGAAACATTTTCAAAACTGTGGTTCTCCTAAAGAAGTCATGGATGCTGCTTTTGCTCCTGTTCTACCTATTCAGAGAGTGGACGCACTGACCTATAAACAATCTACATGAGACAACACGAATTCCTTTGGTGCTGACTTATCATCCCACTAATAAGACAGTGGCTAACATTTTTTAACATTTAAGGATCCTCCAGGATAATGTAGACTGCATCCATTTTTAAGGATCCTCCACTAATTTCTTAAACGAGACAAGAAGATTAAATACATGTTCATCAAGAATGATTTAATTAACCACTCAGATTCCAACTGTGGTACTGTAGCCTGCAACCAATCTACATGTACATTTATTAACACAACCACTAAAATAACAGCCACAAAAGGCCAATTGTCATCACTCATTCATTCTCATGCACCACAGCAGGAGTTGTAATCAACATTACATTGAAGAAAACAAGAGAATACTAGCCGATTGGGTTGATGAACACCTTCAGACCATCAGGATTAAGGATGTGTAATTTCCAGTGTCAAAGCATTTTAATATTAATGGACATTGTATTAACAACTTATCAGTTTAAAAACATATCAGTCTTGTTGGAAAAAAGAAAATTAAAGGCTAATAACTTGATGTGTCAATTTAGTGTTTTTCAGGAAGACTGTGGGAAAGCAGGAGTAAGGAGGCCTCAGTGGCCTTGAGGAGAACAGAAGAGGCCTATTCAGTGCAGGATGTGTAGCAAGCAGTTTTTAGATAACCAGGCACACAGGCTGGGAGAAGAGGAGCAGGTGAATTTCCATGGAGAGCAGCCAGGATTGGGGAGTTATCGAAACTTAACAAATCGAAACTTATGGACAGAGAGTATGAAAGAAAGGACATCGCCCAGCACGAGAGGCTTTTCGCTTGGACACTGCTGAGATCCACTTGGGTTAGGTAGATTCCTAGGCAACTAGCACCAGTGCACTGAAGAGTTTGTACCACGCATACTTCTATTATATTGCATTCAATTATATTCTATATAAATCATTTTAAAAGAACTTTTGTTGTCAAGACTTTGCTTGGACCACTCAGTCAAAAACCAGTCGGTTCATCGGGGCGGTGTTGGGGCCCGTCTGGGTCGGAGAAGAAAATTCCCAACAAATTGGTAGCAGAGGATGGTTTTTGGCTGGAGTCGAATTCTGCAATTAGGACAAGAGAGGAGGTCAATCCGTCCGTGAGGTGACTGAACTAAACCGCGCGGTCTGAAAAAAGGTAAGGAGCCATTCTCTCCTATTGGCTGATGTTACTACGTCATAGGCTAAATTAAAGTTCAGTCACTAAATGGTCGAGGCGAAATACTCTCTGTAAATTTAGTATTGAAATTGTATACGTGTTACAAACTCGATATATAGACAGGAGGATTGCCCTACGACTCATAAAGTCGGGAGGAGGACGCCCTGTAAACTGCAGTAAACGGTTGAAGAGTAGGCAGCCCACGTTCTAAAAAGAACCTTGGTTCTAAAAGAGAACGGTGGAGGACGTGCCCAGAGAAAGAGCAGGTAGCCCACGTTCTTAAAAAGAACTTTGGTTCTAAAAAAGAACGGTGGAGGACGCGCTCAGGTGACGAGTAGGTAGCCCACGTTCAAAAAAAAAGGGGAACTATTGTTCTAAAAAAAAAAAAAAAAAAAAGAGAACGGTGGAGGACGCGCTCGGTCACGGTTAAATGAATGAGTAGAATGAGTAGGTAGCCTGGGATTCCAAGAATAATATATATTCAAAGAAATTCCGGAGGACGCGCTCAGCCGGTTTTGGGGGGCCCCCGTGTGTTTTGTTGAAATTGCGTGCGTGATTGGTGAAATTACAGCTGTATCTGTGTATGCGTGTTTGCAAAATTGCAGTGTTGGGTTGGTTTTCATGTACCGTGTGGTTTTATGTTGAATAAAGACCTGTATAAATTGTTTGAGCATACGTGCTATAATAAAACTTGAGAGCCTTTCATTGGGGGACTTACAAACCCACGCCCATAAATCCATGAGCCTCTTATGAGAGGACATTTGAACCCCTGAGTAAATTGCATGAGCCCCCAAGAAAGACGTTCATCATTGTGTACACAAGCACAAGAGAAACATTTCATAAGAGGTTAAAGTGTAAAACAAAAATTATCATATATCTTCATGCATGAAATTATAATTTGGTTTATGACGCTCCGTAGACGTACGATTTAAGTGCTGGAAGTGAAACTCGCGCGAGCTGTGTTGAGCTGGAGTTATTTGGAGTGTGGAGATATTAACTTGTGTCTGTCTGCCCTTGGGGTGCGCGCTGGCGAATCAAAGCGCTTGCGAACACGACGATAAAGTGATAAAGTTTACTGAATTAATTCGGGGGTATTAAAGTGCTAGTGAGTACGACGAAAAAGTTTTAAAATTTACGGAATCGAATTGCAGAAAAAGTAATTTGGAAGTAGTTTAAAAACCGGAGTTATATCATGGATAATATTAAGGGTTTGGAGGATTATTTGGTTGATACTATGGAGAAACGTGCTGTGCCGAAAATGAGGTCAGACACAGTGATGTATGTGAAAAAATGTTTTGAGAAGATGCGATCCGAAGGGTTGTGGCCAGACCCGGACGACCGTGGTGTGTCTCAGGTTGATTGGGAGCAGATCGAGAAGCATTGGGTCACACGGGTTAATAAAGAGAAAAAAAGATTAGAGGCTAGCGGAGCCCTAACTAAGCAAAAGCGCAAAAACCAGCTGGAAGAAGCTGAAACTTATTTGTCGTATGTGAGAACATTTCGAAAAATTTGTCAAAATATTAATGATAAAGAACGAGTTGAAACCAAAAAGACAGAACTCCCTGTGCCCCCTCCCTATGCAGAAAAAGCGTGTGAACCCAGTGCTCCTCAATGTCCGCGTGCAGCGCTGATGGCGCCTGTGTCTGTGAGTGAAATGAGTGACGTTGATGTGGACGGGGCTTCTGCACGTCCAAAATCAGTGAGAGAGCGTGAATGTGATGAGGGGAGACAAGTGGTAATGGAGGTTGTCAGTGATGTGGCTATGGATAAAATAGAGAGTAGACTAGCGAGGCTCGAAGACCGTGATCGCGAGAAAGCTGGAGAAACAGAGATAAATAATGCATTGCAAAGAATTGAACAGCGAATGGATGAGAGTTTGAGTCTGAGTGCCCCCACCCGGTTCGAACAGACGTTGAACAGAGCAGAGAAAGTGGTCTGTGACGTGGAGAAAGCCATCAGGCAGGAAGAGGCTAAGTTGGAAAAAGAGCGTGCGAGACAGCAAAAGAAATGCGCTGCGGATGATAAAAGGAGAAATAGAGGCGCACCTGACTGTAGAGATACATTGATTGTGACTGGTGAAAATTTAGAATGGGAAGCGGAGAATGACGAGGGTGGGGCGAACAGACGAGTGAAAACTCCCTCTTCAGAGGAGAGCGAGGTGGGAGATGAATGTATTAACCTGTCTGAATCCGAGCAATGGGTGAGAGTGCCCGCCTACTATGACAGGCACGGTGTAGTCACGCGATCAAAAGCCAAGAACATGTCGACCCCTGGTGGTCATTATCCGATAATGGCAGTGCCAGGGAGCAGTTACGCACACACATACGCTCCGTGGACACACAGAGATTTGCACACTATGATAGATAAATTACCCAATCCTAAAAAGGGCATTCAGTATTTCTTGTCTAAATTTGAACAGTACACGGCTGGGGACATGTTGGGTTTGGGAGACATAAGAACATTGTTTAAAGCCATGGGAGTTTTAAGTATTTTGTCTACAGCCGAGAAGGCGGCTGGAACAGAGCATCTGGCCGATGAGGCTCCGTTCGGTAGAATAAGAAGTGCTTTGTGGGGACAGCTGAGATTGCAGAATCAGGACACGTTTGACACGGCAGCCTTATCAGGGGTTAAACCTAAAGAAGATGAAGACCCGATGTCGTACTTAGATAGGTGCAAAGAAATCTGGCAAGCTAAAACTGGCGTTAGGCATGATAAATCAATCCCAGTGCGGGCTATGTACAGAGCAGCGGTCGTGGCGAGTTTATCTGAGGGAGTGCAAACGAAACTAAAAGATGTGGTCGCGCTGGATCAAAAGGAAGAAGGTGAATGGGAAGCTGTAATTACACACCATATGAAGCGTGAGGCAGAGAAGGGCGAAAACACTGATAAGTTAATGAAGGATGCATTACTCAAATTGTTGAGGGAGAAGGACAATTCAAAGCCTAAAAAGCAATTAGTGTCAAAGGAAGACACTCCAGTACAGGTAGCGGCCGTACAGCCACCCGCGCAACCAGTGATGCAACCCATACAACCCATGATGCAACCTTATGTTATGCCACAACAGGTCAACAGCTGGGCGGTGCCACAACAGCCCGGTTACTACGCCCAGGCAGGCCCATACCGAGGCAGAGGCAGGTCCAAAGGTAGATTCAGGGGAGGCAGAGCAGGGAACTTCCAAACCACACAAAGCAACGGCTGTTTTGGTTGTGGCCAGATGGGCCACTGGGCAAGAGATTGTCCGATGACGCAGCAGCAGCAGCCAATGCTGTACCAGCAGCCGATGCAGCAACAGCCAGCATACCAGCAACCAATGCAGTATCAGCAGCAACAACCAGTACAGTATCAACAGCCAATACAGTACCAGCAACCCCAAAACGTAAATTACCAGCAGAAACCCGCACTCACACAAGGACAACAGGTTGTGCCTCCTGGCATGCAATACATGCCAGCGCCACCTGGTGGCCAATGAAGCTGCCCGATGTCCAGTTCCCCCACATGCAGTGAACCAGTTGTATGTCTATTGGTGGAGGGGGAGCCAGTGGAGTTCTTAGTCGACACGGGAGCCACCACGTCAGTCTTAACAGACAGGAAGTGGAAAGGCTACTTGTCGAAGATGTCACTATCCACTACTGGATTTCTGGGAAAAACTACACTGCAGCCACTGACTGTGCCCTTGAAGGTGTCAGTGGGCTCAGGCCCACAGGTCGAGCACACATTTTTGTTTTCAGAACAGTGCCCAATTAATTTGTTAGGTAGAGATTTGTTGTGTCAATTTTCAGCCATTATTGAATGCACACCGAGTGAAGGTAAATTAGCTGTCTCTGTCACCAACCACGATGAGCGCCTCAGAATACTTAATCAACAAGCAGCAGACGGCCCAGCTCACATTTACTGGGCCACATTACAACATCCTGAGGAACAAGCAACTGCAAAAAATTTGCTTTACACGTTTAATTTATGGAAACCATGGTTCCTGTCACTTCAGAGTATGACCCCACCAATAGACAGCACACACTGCACTTTTAATTACATCAGAGGGGAGGATGGGGTTTATGGACAGCTGTGGAATAACATTGAAGGTCAATTACAAAATATAAATTGTGAATCAATGATTTTTGGACCTGAAGGTGTGGCTGCACTAGTTGTGTTAACAGGAGAACAGATGACGTACTGGAGAAACCCGGACCAGCAGGATTCACTACCACATGTCTCGCTGTTGGTCTCGGCTGGACACGAACCTCGTGAGCTGGGCCCCATGCTGGCCACTGCCATGAAGGAACAGTTTCGCCCAACCTGTCTGCCAGGGGTAGAGGGTACGTCGGATGGTAAGTACTGGAGAGTCGCATGTGACACCAGTGACTTGGCGTACTTCTGTAACCAGCCCCTGACAGCCACACACGGCAGAGCACTGTTGGATCACCCCCAGGCCAAAGAACAACTAGAGACGGTCCCAGCCAACTTGTGGACCACGACAAAGGTAGATGTAGGATGTGCATCACACCACATGGCTCCTATTAGGTTAAAGCCAGGAGAAACAGTCGTTCATCAGCCACAGTACCGAATCAAGCCAGAAGCCATGGCAGGTATTACAGACACCATTGCAGATTTAATCAAAGTTGGAGTTCTGAAACCCACGACGTCACCGTGGAACACGCCCATACTACCTGTTAAAAAACCTGGAAAAGATGAGTATCGTATGGTGCATGATTTGAGGCGCATTAATGATGTCACTGTAACTGAGAACATACCAGTACCTGACCCCTATCGATCTTTGCAGAACCTAACGACTGAACACTGCAGCTTTTCATGCATAGATTTAGCTAATGCTTTCTTTTCTATACCAATTGATGAGAATGTGAAAGACATTTTTGCGTTTACCTTTAAAGGTCAACAGTACACATACAACAGGCTACCTCAAGGCTACAAAGACTCACCAGGCATCTTCAATCAATGTCTGTTGAAAGATCTGTCTAGATTAACTGACAATGATTTGATTGACTCTAACACCGTACTAATACAGTTCGTGGACGATTTGTTAATAGCTAGTACTTCACCCGATAAGTGCCTTAGAGACACCATAACCATTCTAACCTTGTTAGCTGAATTAGGTTACAAAGTGAACAAGTCAAAACTCCAGGTGGCCAGGCCGATGGTCACCTTTCTGGGGAGAAACATCTCACACAAAGGTCACACCCTGACTCCAAATCAGAGACAGTCAATACTGTCATTTCCAAAGCCCACTACAGTGTCCCAAATGATGTCATTTTTAGGCCTGACAGGCTACTGCCGCAACTACATACCTAACTACAGTGATTTAGCTCACAGCCTCAGAAAACTCGCAGTGTCAAAAGGTCTGAGTAACGGGAAGGTGGAGCTTGACTGGACGGTTGAGGCAGAGAGGGATTTTATAACTCTGAAACAAGCACTTGCTAGCGCTACTGAATTAGCAGCACCAGACTACACACAACCTTTTCATTTAAACGTTTCTGTAAGAGACAACCATGTTCATGCTTGTCTCTTTCAGAAGGGGGAGAGTGAAGGAAGGAACATTTTATTTTTTCACAGTTCCAAATTAGATCAACCAGTGATAGGAACAGGACCATGCACAACATACATGGCAGGACTCACCACAGCGATAGAGAAGACAGCACACTTGGTAATGTGTCACCCACTAATAGTCAGCACCAATCACGGAGTAATGGCGTTCATAAACTCACAAGCCTTTTCTTTGTCAAGAGCACGACAGAACAAGATAAAAGCCATACTCACACAGCCACACATCACGTACAACACTGCGTCAAAACTTGTGAATCTGACTGATAACATTGAAGTAGCCGAAGATGCGACACCACATGACTGCGCTGACGCCACAGAAAGATACATTCAGCTCAGACCAGAACTGCACAAGGTCAGAATTACTAAACCAGGAGCATGGGAACTCTGTTCAGATGGGAGTTGTTGGAGACAAGGTAACGAACTGAAGGCCTCTTACGCTGTGGTACAAGCATGTGGGGAAGAGTGGGAGGAGGTGGAATCAGGAGTGGTTCCACAACCAGCTTCAGCTCAGCTGGCAGAAATGGTCGCACTCACTAGAGCACTGGAACACGCGTCAGGTCAGATTGTGAACATTTACACAGATTCAGCATACGTGCACGGGGTCATCCACCATGAACTAGTCAGGTGGATGGATAATGGGTACACTAACGCCACAGGACAGCCAATCAAACATTTGAGAGCAGTACATGAGTTGAGTGAAGCTATCATGTTACCCAAAGAAGTGGCAGTGATAAAGGTAAGAGGACATCAGGGTAATGACAGTTTTGTTTCTAGAGGTAATGAAGCTGCTGACAGAGCAGCCAAAGCTGCTGGAGGGTACAACCCACAGAGCTTGTTGTTGCTGGAAACTCATAACATGCCTGAGTTGACGGAGAGCCACCTGGCACAGATCCAAGAACAAGCCACGGTCTATGAGAAGCAATTGTGGATAGACCGGGGAGCCACAGTCACTAAAGGACTCTGGAGGAGTCCAGAAGGGAGAGTAGTTTTGCCCTTAGAGAAGATGAAATTGATACTATGCGAAGCACATGGGCCAACTCACTCCGGAGTGTCGGCCATGGTGACCAAATTAGAATGTTTATGGTGGCATCCATACCTCAGAGACCACGTGAAGCAATACGTGAGCGAATGCGATATCTGTCAGTCATACAATGTGAAGAAACCATACCGGGTGAGAATTGGAGGATACCCAGTGCCCGCGGGGCCATTTGAGGAGATTGTGATCGATTACACAGACATGGGGCCAGACAACAGGGTAAGGGGGTACAGGTACCTGTTGGTCATGGTAGACAGATTCACCAAGTGGGTAGAAGCTATACCCACCAAAAAGGAAGATTCAAAATCAGTCATAAAATGGTTGCAAAATGAGTTGATTCCCAGGTACGGCCTACCAAAAGTGATTAGGAGTGACAATGGGTCCCACTTTGATAACAAACACTTGGCAGAAGTAGAACAAAAGCTGGGCCTAACCCACAAGTTTGGCACTGTCTACCACCCACAGTCACAGGGGTTGGTGGAAAGAGCCAACCAGACCATTAAGACTAAACTGGCCAAGGTGTGCGCAGCAGGAGACATGGACTGGGTTCAGGCGCTGCCACTAGTGTTGATGTCCATGAGAGCGACCCCCACGGGAGAATACAATCTCTCACCACACCAGCTCATGACAGGACGACCCATGCCAGGGTGCCCTCGACCAAGGATTGAGGGACCAGCTTTGGAAATCCAGGAACAGGAGATGTCAGAGTACATGAGAGAATTAACCAAGTTGCTTTGTGAAATCAATAAGTCTGTTCAACAGGAAAAAGGAGAAGAAGACCTGGAATCACCCAAGGTGAAGGTGAAGCCAGGGGATTGGGTAAGGATCAAGGTGCACAAGAGGAAGTGGAACGAGCCACGGTGGACAGGCCCGTGGGAGGTCGAAGGTGCCAACGAGCACTCAGTGAAAGTGAGGAAAGACAAAGGTAAGACTTGGTACCACATTTCACACCGTGTTGCAGCAAAAGAACCAACAAGAACCACAGGAGAGATCAAGACACACCTGGAGGAGACAGGAGAAGCCCCAGGGAAGGAGTTAGTGGTGAGTACCGACCCCAGTGTAGCTTTTTACAGAGAATACATCACAGCCGAGGACTGGTGGGAGGAAGGTGAAGGAGACCTGTTGGAGACTGACTGTGAGGCTATAGCACACTGTGTGAGCGCGGACCTGAACCTGGGAGCTGGAGTGGCTCTGCAGATCAGACAAGCATTTGGCACTACAGGTATAGCCAAGGTGCCCATAGGCAAGTGTGCCACACAAACCACACAGACACACATTATATTCCATTTAGTGACCAAAAGATACTACAGGGAGAAGCCAGAATTAGGAGATCTGATTTCAAGCATACAACACCTGGCCACATTGTTAATATCATTGAACATTAACGCTCTAGCCATACCAAAGCTGGGTTGTGGACTAGACGGATTAGACTGGAGGACTGTGAAACCAATCATTAAAACTTTACTTAAACCAACCGGTACCAAGGTGGTGGTGCACCATCTTCCATCCTAGGATGGAACTGTGGGAAATAAGAGACATGTTGTCGGGACGTGTCGGACGTCCAGATGAGGCTCAGTACCAACAATATGTTAGAGTAGGGAGATTAACTTTGAGAACATGGACTTGGCTATGGGGGGGAACATTTCTAGCCGCGGTGATAATAGGAGCGGTGGTGATATTTAGTGTAGGAAATCAGAAACAACCCAATAACGTGAACGTAACTTTGTGTCGGTGGGACGACAATCACACTGCCTGCAAAGAGGTGAGGCCCGATGAGATCCACAGCCCTAACCCGCTAGTAAACGCGACCAAACCAGAGAAAATAGACTTTAAAGTAAGAAAACCAAGAGGAGCTGGAACCAGGCCAGTAGGACAGTCCAAGGACCGGTGTGTACGGACATACGGAGGTGTGGAATTGAGTTATAGAGATGGTACAGCCTCGAGCTGGACTTTTGACTTATGTGAGGTAGTGGACTGCGGGGGAGCCAATGCCTCATACAGAGGATGTGATTTGTACATATGTTGGACCAATCAAGTTAATGCGGGCTGTCATGGAAGGGGGAGTTTCTATAGTGCAGACTGGTGTCCTGGTTGGGGGTCAGTGATAAAGTACTCGGGGAGATGGAAACCGACATTAGGAGATAAGAAAGGTAACCCGTCCACGACCTCTTTGAGCAAATGGTGGGTCGATGTGTCGTTTCAGCGAGACTATCACGTGTCCCAAAATCCAGTAACTTTTTCTGTCAAATGGAATGGGCAGATATGGGGTAATAACAGACCGTTGTACTTCACCCTGGGGGTGGAGCAATCAGGACGTGACATATGGGGAATAATTAAACTCAGCTATTTAGCCAAACCCAAGCCACTCAGCCCAGCAAAACCTGAGGCAAAAATAAAAGAGGTGGAGGATTCAGCAGACAAGTTCACTCTAACCACAGATTTCACTAAATTATCGTCCCAGCAGTTAATAGAGTTAGCAACCGGTTACAGCGGCTCGAATTTGTGGTTGTCATGGCTAGAACAAAACAGTAGAGAAAATGGGTTAGAAGGTTGTGTGGACTGCGCAGCGGCCCGACCCGCGTTAATGACCTCACCAGCCCCACTGAATCCTGAAACAGATCCAGTAGGATATCAGTGTATGTTGAATTTAACTAAGGTGAAAAGTATTGCGACCTCAAATTGTTCCAGCCTGGACAGTATTTTTCCGTACGTCAAAAATTTGGAAGGAGGTAACGCTCCTTTCGTGCCAGTAAAACTTAAAGGACAGTACCAATGTTTTAACTTGACCGAGAAAGACGCAATCATGAGTGTGGGAGAAATTGAACCAGATTGGTGTAACGCCACAACGAAGGTCCCGGGGATAGGGAGAGTAGCCCGGGCAGGGATCTGGTGGTACTGCGGAGGACACACTCTGTTGGCATTAATACCAGGAAAAGCTAAAGGAATCTGTGCTATGGTTAGACTAATCACACCAATAACAATGATAGGGCTGAGGGAAATCACACCGCAGCCTGCTACAGCCCAAGGGAGAAAGAAGCGTGATGCCTTTGATTTGTCCATAGGGTCACCAACATACATTGACTCCATAGGAGTGCCTCGGGGGGTCCCCAATGAATACAAGCTAGTTGATCAAATAGCTACGGGCTTTGAGAACATTCCAATTATATCAGCCTTGTTTCCAGTAACACCGAACAAGAATGTAGATAGGATCAACTTTGTCCATTACAATGTGCTGAGATTAACCAACCTAACGAGAGACGCAATAGAGGGGCTGAGCGAACAACTAAGAGCTACCTCACTGATGGCCGTACAAAACAGAATGGCTCTAGATATGCTCCTGGCGGAAAAAGGGGGTGTATGTTTCATGTTTGGCGACAACTGTTGTACCTTCATTCCCAATAACACCGCACCGGACGGGTCGGTGACCAGAGCTCTGGACGGACTGAAGGCTTTATCTAAGGAGATGCAGGAGGCCTCAGGTATCAGTAACCCCATGGAGGAGTGGTTCACGAAGGTGTTTGGGAAATGGAAGGCACTAATTATGTCCTTGTTTATGTCAGTAGCAGTGTTTATTGCAATTGTTGTTATTTGTGGATGTTGTTGTATACCATGTATCAGATCTCTCACCCAAAGGTTGATCACAGCCGCGATTGAGAAGGGGGATGCAAAGAACCCACCACCATACACTATGCCACTGATGGCGGAGGATGATGATGACATATCATCTGAAGAAGACGATTCTGTGTGAAAAACTTGTTGTTTTTGATTAATTATGCTTGCTTTGTAGGTATTGGCAGCGACAGCGACTGATGAAGAATGAAGACGCACCACACATTAGAGCACAACCAACAGCACATGAAAGCTGATTCACTAGCTTAAAAGTAATATGCATGACACATGGGCACATTAATAGAACGGGTCGAGGTGATCTCCCACCAGGCGGGACCTGGGTCTCGGGGACAACGTCAAGTCACGAGACCGTGGGAGATGAAGGGGGGCATCTCCGAATAGTCTGAAAGGTCTCGGCCCACGACTGGGGAGTGATCCAGAACCCACAAATCACATAAAAGAACACATAGACGTTGTACTAACTGACATAGTCACACTATGAATGTATACACATTTAGGGATTTTTATGATTGTCTTTCTTTTAATAAGTGCACTGGGCTAGATAGATTTTAGTATTAGACTAGAGTTAGACCAATGTTTTGGTCTAAAAGGGGGAATGTTGGAAAAAAGAAAATTAAAGGCTAATAACTTGATGTGTCAATTTAGTGTTTTTCAGGAAGACTGTGGGAAAGCAGGAGTAAGGAGGCCTCAGTGGCCTTGAGGAGAACAGAAGAGGCCTATTCAGTGCAGGATGTGTAGCAAGCAGTTTTTAGATAACCAGGCACACAGGCTGGGAGAAGAGGAGCAGGTGAATTTCCATGGAGAGCAGCCAGGATTGGGGAGTTATCGAAACTTAACAAATCGAAACTTATGGACAGAGAGTATGAAAGAAAGGACATCGCCCAGCACGAGAGGCTTTTCGCTTGGACACTGCTGAGATCCACTTGGGTTAGGTAGATTCCTAGGCAACTAGCACCAGTGCACTGAAGAGTTTGTACCACGCATACTTCTATTATATTGCATTCAATTATATTCTATATAAATCATTTTAAAAGAACTTTTGTTGTCAAGACTTTGCTTGGACCACTCAGTCAAAAACCAGTCGGTTCATCGGGGCGGTGTTGGGGCCCGTCTGGGTCGGAGAAGAAAATTCCCAACAGTCTTAAAATGAACACTGCATTTCAAAAATTCAGATTTGAGAACTCTCATGCTATAAATATGATTAAACTGAAATACATATTTAATGTAAACACAATAATATATTGTGATAATATCCGACTACAGAGTCATAATACATCGCAGCCTAACCTCCAATCCAACCCCAGTAGTTTAGTTATTAGTAACTATGCATCCAAAAATATTACTGAGCTAAATATCTTCGATCCTATATCGCAAAAAGAGCTCACAACACTGATTAATTCGTCTAAGCCTACATCATGTATATTTGACCCAGTTCCAACCCGTCTATTTAAAGACCTACTCCCAGCCATTGCAGGGCCCTTACTTAATATGATTAACTCCTCCCTTAACCTAGGTTACATGCCCAAACAATTAAAATGCGCCGTAATTAGACCCTTGATTAAAAAACTGAATCTCGATCCGCAGATTCTAGATAACTATAGACCCATTTCTAATCTCCCATTTATCTCTAAAATTTTAGAAAAAGCAGTTTCCAATCAGTTAAACCACTATCTCCAATCAAATAGTATCCATGAAAAGTTCCAATCAGGATTTAGACCAAACCACAGCACTGAAACAGCTTTACTCAGGGTAGTGAATGATCTACTAATATCGGCCGATAATGGGCTTGTCTCGTTCCTTATACTATTAGATCTTAGTGCAGCTTTTGATACTGTAGACCACAACATTTTGCTGGATAGACTAGAAAACACGGTAGGTATTAAAGGAGTAGCACTCTCCTGGTTTAGATCATATTTAACTGACCGCTTCCAATGTGTAAGTGTTAATAATAAAACCTCTAAATCTGTGCAGGTTAAATATGGTGTCCCACAAGGGACAGTCCTAGGACCACTTCTATTCACACTGTACATGTTACCCTTAGGCGAGATTATGCATAAGCATGACATCAGTTTCCATTCCTACGCAGACGACACTCAGCTATATTTATCGGCAAAACCCGATGATTTAGGCGCAAACAGTAAGATTGAGAAATGTGTAGAAGAGATAAAACATTGGATGGCGTGTAACTTTCTAGCACTAAATCCCGATAAAACAGAATTAATAATAGTTGGGTCTAGGGCTGCGAGAGACAAGATACATAATGTAGCATTGAATCTACATTCTTTTACTATAACCCCCAGCGCAGAGGTAAAGAACTTGGGCGTCACAATAGACCCAGATCTCTCGTTCGATACACATATTAATAATATAACTAGGGTAGCGTTCTTTCACTTGCGCAACATTGCCAAAATTAGAAACATATTAAATATTAGTGATGCAGAAAAACTAATCCATGCATTCATATCCTCTCGTTTAGATTATTGCAACAGTCTCCTAGCTGGATGCTCTGGTAAATCGATAAACAAACTCCAGCTGGTTCAGAACGCAGCAGCACGAGTTTTAACAAAAACTAAAAAGTTTGATCACATTAGTCCTGTACTATCGTCATTACACTGGCTGCCAATTAGATTCCGTATTGACTATAAAATACTTTTATTAACATATAAAACGCTGCATGGCTTAGCTCCAGACTATCTTAGTGAACTTATTGAACAATATAACCCAGCGCGTTCACTTCGCTCGCAGGACGCAGGGTTATTAACTGTTCCTAGGATCAAAAAGATCACAGCAGGTGGAAGAGCCTTTTCTTTTAAAGCTCCACAATTGTGGAATAATCTTCCTGCCTCTATTCGGGACTCAGACACAGTCTCAATGTTTAAAACTTGATTAAAGACTCATCTGTTTAGTTTGGCCTTTGATTAATCTGTTACATAGTTACTACATCTCGTATCTTTTTTCCGAGGTTCACCTGGAGAGTAACATTGCAGTCGGAGCCTACAATACCAGCATCGCTGCTCCGACATGGAATGAAAGCCTGGCGTTCATCAACAGACATTTACAGTGACAATATCAAAACCCAGAACTTTCATTTTTACCTTTACTTAGTCTGATTGTGTGATTTGTGTGTGACTTGTGTATTTGTCTGTATTTTGTGTAATTTGTGTGTTAACGGGTCGCCCAATGGAGGATGGGTTCTCTTTTGAGTCTTGGTTTCTTCCTAATCCCCACCATCATAGGGAGTTTTTCCTCGCCACTGTCGCCTTTGGCTTGCTCATTAGGGTTCTGGACCCATAGTATTGTTAACCTTTTAAATCCTGTAAAGCGCTTTGTGACATGTGTTGTGAAAAGCGCTATACAAATAAACTTTGATTTGATTTGATGACACAGAAGCCCTTATAGCCTGGCGAGCCTCTAACAAGCCTTTGTTTACTGGGAGACACAACGCTGCCCAAAAAGCATTTGAGTAAGTTAATGCAAGCTTTTTTTTGCTTTACATCTGAATCGCAAATACAGACAATCTAATTTGTATTTTTTCAATACTGAAACAAACTACATGCACTATATAAGCAATGTGTTCATTAGTTTCATTCATCTTTTTTTCAGAGTTCGTTAGAATTCACGGGCTGCAATGCAAAATAGATCCAATTAAAGTGAAAAGAAAATGGGAAAATCTCAAGCAAAAATACAAGGTAAGATTATGGTCATTATATATTTATTATATTTAGGGTTACAGAGCTTTCCACTGATTCCATGTTTTGAATATGGTGTCAGCGACACATACTGATGTGTTCACTTTGGATACATAGAAGTACTTACAGAATAGTTGCCTATATTACACTTACATTTCCCACTAACTTATAAAAAAAAATGAGAAGTGTAAATATCCATCTGTGCTTAGATGTGCATTATTATTTTTTATTTCATTTTGGATTACTGTGTTACATGTAGGAGTTGAAGGCCCCAAAGCCAGGGGTTAGCACAGAGGGAGGGGAGACCACTGCCGCATCCTGGAGGTGGTATTCCTTAATGGATGAGGTCCTAGGGCAGAGGCCTTCCATACGTCCTCCTGTCCTAGTGGACTCATCTGCCCAGGATGTGGCAGTGGCTTCTGCCTCCTCTGTGTTGCCCACAGACACACAACCATCCACTCCAGTGAAGAGGAAGCGAGAGGCGGACTGGCTCTCTGTCCTCAGAATTATGCAAGAGAAAGAGAAGGACAGAATTTTTATTAAGCGAGAGGAAAGACGAGAGAGGGAGGCACTGGAGAGAGAGGAGGGCAAACAGAGGGAGGAGAAGAGGGAAAAGGAGATGAGGGAGTGGTAGGAGAGGATGGAGAATTTAAGTCGGGCAAGGGAGAACAAGTTGGAGTTTTTTAAGCATTTTATAGAAAAAAAAAGGTTAAAACAAGTTTCTTGTGTCATTAATATTATATAAGATTAAGCAGGTTTGGCTTTAAGTGTTAAGTACTGGCCCTTTATACAAGGATGAATGGTGATAAAATCGTATTTTCTGTTGATGAAGTAAATTGCTGGATTGACAATCTAAAAAGTAATGAGTAAAACCTATTCAGTTCAAAATTGTTTATTGGTATACTGTTATTCAAAAAATATTTTAAGTGTACTTAGAGTAACAGTGATGAGGAAAACTTGGAAACCCCCTACCACAGGTCTGCACCAATAAAAGTAAAATGTCTGGTGAAGCATACAGCTGAGAGGACAGAGGAATATGAATTGATCGACGGCGTGGTGGCAATAAAGTCTGCAAAAACAGTTGCAACTTGTGCCCTTGCTGATGGCAAAACATTTTTTCTGGCACACTTAAAAAATGACGATTGTCATCGGATCAAAGAAAACCAATCATATTAGATAAAAGGTTACAATTTGTCTGATCAGTATGGGAAAACAAATGTTTTTTACGCCCTCTACTGTTGTATTCAGTACATCTGACGTCATTGTATGACCAGAATTAGAAACACAATACCACCACGCCGTGTGCCATCCCTCCCCAGCCTACCAAGAGGGTACCAGTGCAGACTACTGCACGATATCTGAGAGAGTAGCCAGTGTGAGTATTCATTATTTCAATTTTGTTCTGGTTAAATCTATGCTATGACCCACAGTGTTATAAGTGATACATTGAATCTTAATCTTAACCAGTCATGCCTTTTATTTTACTTATAAAACAGACATTATCTGTTTTGTTTCTGTTTCTGTTTCTCGGTCTTGAACGAGAGTACGCTGGCGCATTGTGTGCTGCCGCTTCTCGTCGATCAGTATTATATAGAACTGAATCAAAGTACAAATTTTTATTTATTTTTAGCGCGATTCTTGTTCACTGTTATTTTGCTACGTACATAGTTTTGGAGTTATTCCAACCACGCAACCTGGCCAACACCGGTATTGGCAATCAGCACCCCTGGCTAAACGCCCCGAGCCCTCTCTCCTTCATGCACGTTTCCCAGACTCCAGCCGGTAAGTGAGTTTCCACCACCTGCTTGCTGCTGTCGGTTTTTGTGTTGGGTAGTATTAGGCCTACTACTTCCTTACGCTTAAACTTGTGGGTAGTGATTAAGGTGCTTTGGCTAACGTGGCAGCGTTTTAGGCTAGGGTGGCTCTGCAACATGCGGTGGCATGTTTTGCTGCCGTTTCTCGCCGGTGTATTATTACCTGCACAAGACTCGTTCACCTGTCCTGCTCCGTCGGAGGCTGCCAGCACAAGTGCATTCTACCCTGGGACGTTTTGCTGTTCCGAGTGGGAATGCCGCGTTACACCAGACTCGATCTGATGAGCCTGAATACCAGGACATGCCTGGATCCCCACACCTATGCCCGCTGTGCTGCGTTGGGTATAGCCCGACGCCCCCGCTACATTCATCGTGGATCCCGCCGCTCTATGTGCATCTCGGCCATCATCGTCTCGTCGAATCTCAACTATGTCCCGGGATCGAAGATACGGCACTGATCTCTGCAATCTTCGTCACTTAGCATACACACCTACGACCACAGTTACACAACCACGTCCTGAAATGACGCCAGTTAAAATAGCGCTGTTCAACGCTAGATCACTGGCAAATAAGACTTTTCTTTTAAATGACTTTTTTACCTCCCGTAATCTAGACATTTTATTCGTGGTTGAAACTTGGCTATCTGCCGGTGATTCCAGCTCTCTTGCTGAACTGTCTCCAAGTGACTGTGCCTTTTTTAACACTCCTAGGCCTACTGGACGGGGTGGTGGACTTTTATCTCTTTTTAAAAACCAGTTCAAATGTCATCTATTATCTACCGATGAGTATTCTAGTTTTGAGGTTCAGCTGTTTAAGCTGAGCCTATCATGTCCTGTTCTTTGTGCATTAGTGTATCGGCCTCCTAGATTTAACAAGGACTTTGTTCAAGAATTCTCTAACTTTCTGTCACTCACTTTGTCTAGCACAGAAAAAATTCTCATTCTTGGTGATTTTAATATCCACGTTTGTTGTCCCTCAAAACCTCTGGTTAAAGAATTTTTACACCTCGTTGACGCATTTGGTTTAACTCAGTCTGTTTCTGGCCCCACTCATGAGCTTGGGCACACTTTGGATCTGGTGCTGTCACTTGGTTTCTCAGTTTCCAGTCTAGAGATAGTCTCGGAGATCTGTTTTTCTGACCACAAACCCATTTTATTTAACATGTCTATTCCATGCTCTCCATGTAAGTATAGTCCACCTGTGGTCTATACACGTTCCATCTCACCTGCAACAGCCAGTCAGTTCTCAGCTGCCTACCTCACCTCTCCTGTGGCAAGTTACATTGAAAATCCTCCCATAGCTACTAGGACAGATGAGCTTACGGACCATGTTATTTCCGTCTGTACTGACATCATTAACCAAATTGCCCCATTAAAATCTAGAAGGGCCAAAGTTAAGCCTCAGCCATGGCTTAACAATGATACTCGTGAACTTAGACAGCAGTGCAGGAAAGCGGAAAGGAAATGGAAGAAAGATCACCTTCAGATCTCCTTTCAGATTCTTAAAAACTGCCTAAAAAACTACCAGCAAGGTGTTAAAGTAGCCAGGGCAAGGTATTTTTCGGACATCATAGCAAGGCATTCTCACAGCCCAAAAGTCCTCTTCAATACTATAAACATGGCGCTGCAGTCCAAAATTTCTCCCACCATCGAAGACTCTGCTGGAACCTGTGAGAAATTTTTAAAGTTTTTTACCACAAAAATTGATAATCTGCGTTCCCTAATAGTTCACTCAGTTAACAACCCTTGCACTCCTCTCATACCCCCTACTACTCCTCTGACACCCCCTGCACAGCTAAGTCAGTTTGAACCTGTGTCACTGTTAAACCTTACAGAGCTAATGCTGCACATGAAGCCAACCACTTGCTGCCTGGATGTGCTCCCTACACCGCTTTTGAAGGAAGTACTGCCAACCATTGGTCCCAGTATACAAGCAATTATAAACAGCAGTCTTTCAAGTGGTGTTGTTCCATCTTCCCTTAAGCATGCGGTCATTCAGCCTCTCCTGAAAAAACCCGGCTTAAATCCTGCAGTCTTAGAGAATTTCAGACCTATCTCTAAGCTTCCTTTTCTGGCTAAAGTTTTGGAGAAAGTCGTTTTTCAGCAACTTTGCTCTTATGTAAGCCAGCATAACATCATGGACAGGTTCCAATCAGGTTTTAGACCCTATCATAGCACAGAGTCTGCCCTTCTCAAAGTTCTGAATGATCTACTTCTCGCCCTGGACTCTGGGAACTGCGCAATCTTAATTCTACTAGATCTAAGCGCAGCCTTCGACACCATTGACCATAAAATCCTGCTGGATCGTCTGAAGTATAGTGTTGGCATTAAAGGAGTGGCCCTAAAATGGTTGACATCCTACTTATTTAACCGAACCTTCACTGTTAAGATGGGGCAATCCTCATCATCTTGTGCACCTGTGACCTGTGGAATACCTCAGGGATCCATCCTAGGACCCATTCTGTTTTCTTTATACATGCTTCCTCTTGGGTCCATCTTTCAAAAGTATAATATTTCTTATCATTGCTATGCAGACGACACGCAGGTCTACCTTCCACTCAACCTAAACAAAACTGGTTCCCCAAATCACCTGTTGGATTGTTTGAAGGAGGTTGAACGCCAATAATGGCCAATAATTTCCTCAGATTAAACAAAGAAAAAACTGACATTGTTATCGTTGGTAATTCTGACTCGGCTAGAGTGATAGCAAATGATCTGTGCTCTTTAAGACCCAACCTGCATGACCATGTTAGAAACCTGGGCTTCATTTTTGACACAAACCTAAACTTCCAAAAACAAATCAGCTCAGTGGTTAGAGGAAGTTTTTATCAGCTCAGGAACATAGCTAAGCTCAGAAACATTTTATGTTTTAAGGATCTGGAAACGGTCATCCATGCTTTTATTTCTTCACGCCTGGATTACTGCAATGCACTTTACTTGGGCATTTGTCAGTCGAGCCTTTCACGCCTCCAGTTGGTTCAAAACGCAGCTGCACGTCTCCTGACCGGGACTAAAAAAAGAGACAGTATCACCCCTGTGCTGGCATCACTACACTGGCTACCAGTAAAATTCAGGGTAGAGTTTAAAGTTTTACTGTTTGTTTTTAAAGCTCTTCATGGCTTAGCTCCTTCCTACATCTCGGATCTCCTTCACTCTCGCTCTACTCCTCGCTCACTACGTTCCTCTAACCAGTGGACTCTAGACATTCCGCGGTCTCGACTAAAGTTCAAAGGTGACCGGGCCTTTTCGGTAGCAGCTCCAAAACTATGGAACAACCTTCCACTTTTTATAAGGGAATCGGCTACAGTAACTATTTTTAAAACCAATTTAAAAACCTACTTATTCTCACAGGTGTGACGCGAGACCCGCGGCGAAGGATGAGACACGGGATCCTTGCTTTGCGTAACAGACGTCACTTTATTTAACAGATATTGCGCAATAGCGCACGGAGAACAGAAACACTCACACAGCAACGTGTAGACTGTAGACAATGACGAGCACAAGACACTGCGCGAACGCACATTAAATAGACAGACCACATCAACCCCACGTGATGACGAGACGAGCCACAGGTGAGACGGATAATGACAAGACGCACCCGCACCCACGGAGCTACACTGACGCAGACGAGAGGACACAGACAACGTTCACACGCCCCAAAAGGAAGGGTTCGGGGACCGTAGCGTGACAACAGGCCTTTGAGTCCTGAGCAGTCTGTCACCTACAGACATAGCAGAGAACTATCTTAATGTGTCATTAACATGTCCTTTATGTATATTTTATTGTAAATGTTCTTATGGGTTTTCTTATTTTCATCTATCTACTTTTATGCTTAGTTTTATATTTTGTATTTAAATGTTTTATATTTTTATGTGTTTTATACTGTAACAATTGTTCAGCACTTTGGCCGGCACTTGATGCCTTTAAATGTGCTATATAAATAAACTGACTTGACTTGACTTGTTTCATTTTAGTTGACTGCTACAAAATTTCAAAAGACCAAGGACGGGGATATTCCAGTACAACAACTGGAGCTGACTTCGGGGAGGGCCCAGTACACATTGTGTCTCTGGAGAGAGGTTGCATTGACAAGCATCAACCTCTCAACCAACCTGACAATCAGCCACCTCCGGCTTAAAAGAAGCAACCAAGATGTGGCATTCAACTCCACGACATTCACTACTGTGAAGGTAAATCGAAAGGTCTTTGGAAACACCCCATCTGTCACCATACGTTAGCCATCTTCTAACGCTTCAGAATTCCTCTATGACCACATGTCACAGAAATGTAATATCCTAATATATCATATGCCATGTTATTCACAGAAATCTGAGACGACGGTGTCAGCAGAAGTAGAGTTCGTGGAGATCTGTCACACTCCTACTGGAGTGAAAATCCTCACTGAGAGTATGGAGGAATTATTTATCCCTCCAAGTGTCTGGAGTGGAGACACAGACACTCTTATTTTACAACTCCTCTTCAAAATGTTAATGACACAGACCGAAGGGTTAATTTCCATTATTGAATGCCCTTTGTTTTCAGAGGCCTAAGTATTATTTTGTTGTTGTTGTTCTTTATCTTGATAATTAAATTGAATTTTGCCCAATTCATGTTTGCGAGTTGTAAAGTAGAAAAGGTGAGAATATTCTTGAAAATGTGACATTAAAATTGTTCGCTTTGAAGAATAAACTACAATTAAATAAGACATATATTAGCTTGGTATCTCAGATAGCCACCGGAGCAAATTCTAACCAAAAAATAGCAGATATTAAGATATTTAGGCATGTGTTCAACAGTTGAAAACATGCTTAAATCTCTTTAAATATTTGCTGTTTTTTGGTTAGCATTTGCTCAGGGGGCTATCTTAGCTCTCTATATATATAATGATGAGACAAGTTAAGATTCAACACTACAACACTCACCTCTAATGAACACAGTGACCACAAAATGTCACAACTTCTAGTCTCATCAGGCTTACCATCAGAAAGACATCCCAGAATTCTCTAATATTGACTGCTTCTGATATATATATACACACACACACACATACACATATATTATATAAACATATATGAACATATATAAACAAATATATATATTAGTGCTGTCAATTCCAGGTGCCGTGATTAAAAGTCCTCACCAGGATTTTGCTCAAGCTTGCTAGATTTTCTAATTGGCAATCCAGGTAAAATTAGTGGAATCAACAATCCTGGAAGCCTGAGCAAAATCCTGGTGAGGAGTTTTAATCGCGGCACCTGGAATTGACAGCACTAATATAAAATATAAATAGTATGAGGTGGACATTCCTGGTTCAGAAAGTAAAACTCCTTCCCATGATTTTACTCAAACTTGATGGATTTTCTAATTAGTGCAAGCCAGGTAAAATTTGTGGAATCAACACTTGCACAATTCAGGAAGCCTGAGCAAAATCTTGGTAAGGACTTTTACTTTCTGAACCTGAATGTCCACCCCTATAAATTGTATAATAATATAATATTTAATGTATTGTAAATGTAATGTGCTACTCTCCAGCGGGCAAACGCTGGTCATGGCGGAGACTTTTGTTTTTTAACTAAGCGCGAGACTTTCATCCGCTCTGGTTACCTGATATGTGTTTATATTACAAACGTAGGTGCATCGCATTACTTCTTGTATACTGCGCTTTTATAAGCTTCACATTAAGATGATAATGTTTTTCTTTTTCCCCAAGTTGGCAGAAAACCATCGTATAAAGTAAGCTGAAGCTAAATGTTAAAGCAGGTTCTAATATATAGCTATATAACTTGTATGATATTGTAGCCTTTTAAAATTTTGCTAAATATTTGACCCTGTTTGTTGCGTTGCACTGTAATTTGCTTTAAAGCTGCAAATACCGACAGTTTGTGTAAGTACATTTTGATACTAATTCATACATATAATTGACAAGCAGGCTGTAGTAACCTTAGAATTTGTCTTTTTTATTGGTCCACACCGCTCTTTTTTCTTTGAATGGCAGTCGTTCACACCTATGGTCACACGAGGCCATTTGGGTGGGTCCTAACATACTGGCTCACACTATTTCGCAGTCGCCCCACTAATGATTGGCACCTTCACAAACGAATAGTTGACATCCAGATGAAAACGTAGATAGGTCGTTTGCATTGATTGGTCACACTTCAGTGCGAACAGGGGAGGTGCGCACATGGGCAGCGCGCATAAGGGCAGCGCGCAAAGGACCGACCACCATTGTGCATTGAGCGTCGAGCAGTTCTGAAGTGTTGCGCAGTCACCATTCCTTCTTTTTTGCATTTTATCGCACCAAATTTTGCTATCTACAATGGAGAGAAGACGATGATGTCTTTGTCGAGATTTTTAGAGAAGATGAAGATGTGAGTGACGATGGGTCTTGTGTTGCGAGCATGGACTCTGAGGAAGAGGAAGCCTTTGTTCATGGCATCGACGCCATCCTTGATGCCCCGTAAGTCAAAATTAACTTTTGTGCATGTGAATACTATTTAATTTACAGTACGTATAAGCATAGTATACAGTATAATAGTTTTCCCTTTGAATCTACTATGATTTATCAAGTTGTCGTACATTGTCTACCGTGTAACTAATGCTAAATGCTACGCTAATGCTTGCGCTTGCTATTCTAGAAAATGCTGAAACTCAGATTGACGGAGAATTTCCACAGCACTCTTATACTATATTTACTATGCTAGCTCTCTCTCTCTCTCTCTATATATATATATATATATATATATATATATATATATATATATATATATAAAAAATACACTACACTCCAGGTAGCAATAATGTACATGGTTGTATTCAAGATTGTTTGTTTATATTGACCGCAATTTATTATTATAGGCACTTTACAATAGTTTTTTTTTTTTTTTTTTTAGTTATAGGGACTGGTGCCTTTTCTGAATGTTTTTGATCTAGGTTTTGTTCTTCATTGCAATAGTGGTTTGCTATTTAGAGGTAGTGCAATAGTGGACATGAAGTGCATGTTGAAGCCTCAGAGAACACTACTACGCTGGAACACCACAGGAACATGAGCAAAGCGACACCAATGCTGATGGTTCATGCTCTGCCACTCACTCAGCGACACTAATATTATTATTATTATAATTTCACACACAAAATTAGAAGCTTGAAGGTTGTGCAAAGGCCAACAAGAACGCAGAAAATGTCCAACCTATTACATGAACATCAAACGTCAGTTAAAAGTCTGACAAAAGACCAACAGCAAAGTTCTCAAAAACAGAGTGCAAGAGGTAGTGCAATAGTGGACAAGCCAAAGGCTGAAGTGCGTGTTGAAGCCTCAAGGAACTCTACTATGCAGGAACACCGCAGGAACATGAGCAAAGCAACGCCAGTGGCGATGGTTCATGCTCTGCCACTCACTCAGCGACACTATTATTAGGGTTCACACACACATAGTGTGGGAACCCTATTGTAATTGTTAGGGTTTTTCTTTCTTATTATTATTCTTTGTCCCATTTTTTGACCTAAAACGTATTGTGCAGCCTAGACCGTAATGCCTAGAAACCCCAAACTTGGCAAAAAGGTTCAGTTAACTCCAAGGACCAGATTCCCATACAGGGACCCAAATTGGCCTGATGGTGGCGCTATAGCAGACCATATTGACTTTTTGTCCATATCTCCTACACCGTAAGTCCTAGAACCAAAATTCCAGTTCCTATACATTCCTTGACTAAATTCAATAGGACAATTAATATACAACCATTAAGCTCCGCCCACTTAGATTTCGAGTTAATTTGCATAATGTGCAAAATCACACACATATTTGAGCGCAAACTAGTCCCTGGATTTTTCACATACATGCACATATGTGGTATCAAAACGTTCAGAAGAGTCTGAACTTTAAAATCTATCCAACAAAAATGCTAATTTCTTCACTACCTAGTCAGTATAAGCCAATCAAATGAGGAGGCGTAAATTCAATAGTAAATTTTGCGCATATGGAGCTCTAACTTAAGAAAACTTGCATGTAATGAGATGGCACTTCACAGACAGCTTCCCTGTGAGGGTCTGGGGCAGCTCGCAGAGGTTGCCATACCTCACCTGCTAGGGGGCGCTATAACATGCAAAAATTTGCCCCATGCACTCAGATTGGCCGATCCACATGAAACTTGGCAGACATCATCTATGGGCCTCTGGGAACCAGGTCCTAAAGCAGACACTCCATACTTCCAAAATGGCTGACGTAATCGGCCAATCAGTGATCGGCACGCGTTTGGCAGGCTTACCATTGGTCGATCTGCACGAAACCTCTTGGGTGTGGACAAGTGCACGCCCCCTATGACATAATCCAGCCAGGTGTCGATTGGCCACTGGGGGGCGCTATTGCAAAAAAAGCAAGTGTATCCCCTACATAATTCCACTTGGGAACATGCAATTGGACTCTTTTGATTCCTTGCAGTAGTGCGAACAACTTTCCCATTACATGTCCTATTAAAAAATGCACAGTTTATTTACAGTTAATAATAGTTTGAAATCATCACTTTTCATACTCCTCCTAGGATTTTCATACTATCATGTCAAGCAAAGTCTTATAATACTCTACAGAGTGTGAAATCAAAAAACAATCTAAAGATTTTGGATTTGAGGACACTTATACCTGCTAAATATTTTTTTAATGGACAGCATCGATACATATAATATTCATATTCTTAAAGCTCTTTCATATTTTACCCAATTCTGACCAAAATGCACAAGCCCATTCAGAATCCCATCCTGAACAAATTTGTCAAGTTTCATCTAAATCGGTTATCGTATGGCTCTACAGTGCAGTATTATATACAATGCATAAGAATGCATGTAAAGTCCCTCTGTCACCTTCTCCTTCTCACACGCACGCAAGCTGAAACTCACACTCTCAGTCTCTCTCACACTCTCACCCACATTCCCCCTCCCATCTCTGTGCCCTAAGTAAACATTGCTCTGGCTACCTAGATCTCTCTGTGTCTATTAACCAGGCACACACACATACAGGCGCAAGCAGGCCTTCCTATAGCATTCACAATGACACTTCCCTAGCCATACCCACCCATATCTCAGTGACTAACACATGCTCATACAAACTGATATTTGGCTTCTTTTTTGTCTCTCTCTCACACAAACACAGACACACACACCTTTATACCTATATGTATGTATAGTTTCTATGTATACTTATGTATGTATGTATTAGTATATGTTGTCATAGTTTGAGTACATACACTACCACACACACACACACACACACACACTTCTACCTAAATGTATGTAGTTTGTATGCATATCTATAGTATATGTATAGTATATGTAAGTCATGCCAGTGATGTCAGTCATATCAGACATGCCAGTCATGTTCTGCCAGTCAGGTAAGTCATGTCATGCCAATCATTTCAGTCCAGTCATATCAGTCATTTCAGTCCAGTCATATCAGTCATGTCAGTCAAATCATCAAATCATTACAGTCATGCCAGTTATGTCAGTCATATCAGTCATGTTAATTTTGTTCGTCATGGCAGTGATGTCATTCCAGTCATGCCAGTCATGTCAGTCATGTAATGCCAGGCTTTGCAGACTACATTCATACTTTGAATACATGGGCAGTCATGTTAGGCATGCTAGGTGTGTAAAGAGTGAATTAACAAAGCATAGTCTCTGGCTCCCTCAATCTATCTCTGTCGGTGATATACAGGCCCAATCATGTATAGACACATGCAGGCCTTCCTATATTGTTCACATAGATGCAGCCCTAGCCAGATGTGCTGTTTCTGTGTCTCCCTTTCTGACACATGCAGATGTCATTACACACTATCTGTAGAGCACACACTGGCCAAACCCAAACAGCTTCTTTTCACTTTTAGGTCTAAAGGACCTTTTGGGCTTCCTTTTGCTTATTGTGTGTGTGAACCCGCCTATCGCCGCTTGTTATTATTATTATTATTATAGGCACTTTACAATATTCCTATTTTATGAAGAGGCTGCATATTTGTTAGTATTGCTGCACAGGTTCGTCTTTACTGAAAAACAGCTGGAAGAGATCCGACGGACTGTAGTTCTTATGTGAATTCGGTTGAAAGCGACACCACTGCTGATGGTTTATGTTCTTCCACTCACTCGGCGACACTAATCTGTTTCTGTGCTGCTTGTAGTTTCTGCGTGTGAGGTACCTTTTTTGTGTGAGACAATATGATGTTGCCGAGGTGAGGTGTGAGAGGAACTTTTAGGTAATGTTTTAGGTGAACCTTTAGGAGAACCTTTGAGCAGTCTTCTCTTTGTTTTGTTCTTCATTGCTATAGTGGTTTGCTATTTATTTATATTGACTGCAATTATTATTATTATATTGTATTATAGGCACTTTACAGACTGGCGGATGTTATAAGTGGGAGGAGTGTTATCAGACACTGGCATGGTAGAGGTGTGAGGAGTGTTATCAGACACTGGCATGGTAGAGGTGTCTACAGACTCAGAGACACGAATCTGTCTCTGTGCTGCTTGTAATTTCTGCGTGTGAGGTACCTTTTTTGTGTGAGACTATGATGTTGCCGAGGTGAGGTGTGAGAGGAACTTTTAGGTGATGTTTTAGGTGAACTTCTAGGAGAACTTTTGAGCAGTCTTCTCTTTGTTTTGTTTGGTTCTTCATTACTATAGTGGACATGAAGTGCGTGTTGAAGCCTCAGAGAACACTACTGCGCTGGAACACCACAGGCACATTAGCAAAGCGACACCAGTGCTGACCTTTCATGTTCTTCCACTCACTCAGCGACACTAATCTGTCTCTGTGCTGCTGGTAGTTTCTGAATGTGAGGTGCTGTTCTCCATTTTTTGTGTGAGACTATGAGCAGTCTTCTCTTTGTTTTTTGTTCTTCATTGCTATAGTGGTTTGCTATTTATTTATATTGACTGCAATTATTAGTATTATTATAGGCACTTTACAATAGTCCTATTTTATGAAGAGGCTGCATATTTGTTAGTATTGCTGCACAGGTTCGTCTTTACTGAAAGACAGCTGGAAGAGATCCGACGGACTGTAGTTCTTATGTTCTGCCACTCACTCAGCGACACTAATCTGTCTCTGTGCTGCTGGAAGTTTCTGTGTGTGAGGTGCTGTTCTCCATTTTTTGTGTGAGACAATGATGTGGCCGAGGTGAGGTGTGAGAGGAACTTTTAGGTGATGTTTTAGGTGAACTTTTAGGAGACTGTGTTTTGAGCAGTCTTCTCTTTGTTTTTTGTTCTTCATTGCTATAGTGGTTTGCTATTTATTTATATTGACTGCAATTATTATTATAGGCACTTTACAATAGTCCTATTTTATGAAGAGGCTGCATATTTGTTAGTATTGCTGCACAGGTTTGTCTTTACTGAAAGACAGCTGGCAGAGATCCGACGGACTGTAGTTCTTATGAATGTGAATTCAGTTGAAAGCGACACCAGTGCTGATGGTTCATTCTCTGCCACTCACTCAGCGACACTAATCTGTCTCTGTGGTGCTGATAGTTTATAGGGACTAGTGCCTTTTTATTTATTTTTTTATGTTTTTGATGTAGCTTTTGTACTGCATTGCCAAAGTTGTTAACTATTTATGTATTTAGGATTGTTTATATTGAAAGCAATTGTTGTAGGCACTTTACATTAATTTTATATTACAGTTGTAATAATTTTTATTTATAGGGATTGGTGCCTTTTTTAATGTTTTTGATGTCGGTTTTATAATAAATTGTAATAGTTATTTGCTATATATTTGTGTTCAAGACTATTTCCTTACATCTTGCGCCATTTTGCAATGTTCAATTATACTAATTTTACACTTTAACTCCCAATGTTTTTATGTTCTTACTTTTTTCTTTTGCATTCCTATGTTGTCTGATTTTTATCTTATTTAAACTTACAATTGAACTTTGTTACAGTGAGCCACAACTGCTCACTCCCTCGGTTTTAAATATGTCTGTTCATTTTTTTCTTTTATGAATATGTCATGCCACTCTTTTCTGTCATATACTGTACATGTGTCACCTTCTCCTCACTTTTTAAAAAGCGTCTCTTTCTGTAATTTCTCCTACATATGCACCTCATTTATAATACTACTAGTTGCAAGGTCAATAATTCCCTCTTGTATCTAACTGCTCATTTCCCTCCATTCTCCAATGACAGATGCTGATTGTACACTTCCAGTTAACATGGCATCACCACGAAACCCGTCCGCACATGATCTGGAAGGATATGTGCATGACGTCTCCACCCTACTACAAGCTGGTTCCAGCAGTAAACAATATTTCACTGCCGAGTTTCAAGAGGCAGACCGTACATCGCGTGTTGTGGTCTTTGCACCACATCACTACGAATTTTTCTGTCGTGCAGAAAAGGACAAGTACCCCACTTTCTAACCTAATCATTGATCATTACATGACAGTACTGTGTTCATAAAATGTACTATTTTATAATACTCCTATCACACTTCTTTGGTTTCCAGAAATCCAATTCTGCTCATGAATGTCACATTAACTCCCTCCCGACAACATGAGGGCAGAAATGACATCATGATAAACAGATATTCACGAGTCACTTGCCTCAGACAACTCAACTTTCCCTTTGACACCACCCCAAAACATCACACTTCCACAAAAACTCTACAAGACATCCTCCAAAATCCTCTCCAATACCAATGTGTAAGTCCTTACTCCCTCACTACTTACAGCAACTTGCACCCTTCTAAATGAACACAATTACATTCACCTTTATCACTCAATAACTACATATCAATACCTCAGCCCTATGCTTTGCACATCTTACAAACCCATATGTTTTCTATTTGAACACATTTTCACTACTGCTCCATGTGTAAATTTTGGCTCCATTTCCACTTGTAATTTTTACATCAACCATATTACCTAATGCTTTGCCTTCTAATATTTCTTTCTCCCCATTCTTTATTATTTAGGTTAACATATCTGTTTGTGTTGTCGAAGAAAGAGAGAAGAGTCATGAATTTACTAAAAGAAACACTGACACCACTCAACATAACTGTATATGCTGTCTCAGACAAGACCGCCTCGTTGCTGCTTACAGTATGGGTCACCCATTCATTACAGCTACAAACTTGGTAGTTTCACAGATGTCTCTGCGGATATACATGGGAAAAACAACACTCATCACTACAAAGGACACAACCACACACAGGCTATACCTCACGCCGGCCCATCAGTCAATTGCAGAGGACATCACCATCAATGAAGGTGAAATTGCAATAGTCGACTTTCAAATACAGCACATGTGCCCAGACACCCCCAAGTGTCTGTAAATTTTGCCACATTGATGACCAGATGCCAGACATGCTAAGCTTTTTGTAAAACAGCAAAACTTTCTGTCATGGCTCGTGGCACCCTCACCCTCATAGACAATGATGGCACACAACACATGTTTCATCTGAATGACAAAATAATAAGAACTACTCTGGCTCTGGAGTCGTCTCCTCTGTCACAGCCTGATGAACTTGCGGCACAATTTCTACGCCATGACAGAGCCACTATCACCACCAACAGCTCCAGAGTTGTCTCAATACAATTTCAACCACCACCTGAGGCCACTGTCTCTGAGGATGCTGAGCTACAGCATTGCTTTGAATATGTTGACCTGTAAACGCTCTTTGTACATGTGCTCCTTACAGTGTCAGCACTTTGCCCTGGTACTAGGCACTCCTGCTACCTTTTTGATATTATTGTTTTTATTATTGTTTTATTATTATTGTTTAGACACTTATTGTATTACAGCCATTACATGCTTGTATTTATTGTTTATCTTGTAACTTATTTTGATTACAGTTTGTACAACCACTACATTATTGCTTTGTTATGCCACTATGTAAAATTTGGTTTCACTAAACTTATTACCTTTTTGCCACTTTTTCTCTATTAAAAAACATGCATATCCAACTTTGCGATAATCTACTCTCACCCTCAACCTCTATAACACGGCATCCCATGTACATTCCAGTGTTGAACATTTATTCTCTTCATCCCAATTTAGTCTTCTGTTACAATTTTGCTGTCTGCACACAATTTACTATTATTCTGCTCGATGTCTGCAGCTCTCACTCAACACTTCCACTTTCTCACACCTATCCTTACATTAATGCTGCTGCCACAATGCCCTAACTATACCTCTTTCACTACCACACACACAAAAACAAACACTTTGCTACATTTTTCCCATTTACACTGAATATCACACACACAAACTTGCACACTTAGCCATCTCAATCAAAGGTGCACCGGAGAGTACAGATTTCTCAAGCTGTTCATATTTCAATTCACATGCCACTTACATAGTATGGTATGACATAACATTGCTCATTATACACAAACACACACATTCACATATACAGCCCTAACTCATGAACACTCAATCACACTAAGCCTCTCTCTCTGTCTATTACACATGCACATACACATGTACTGGCCTACCTATGGGTTTCACATACACATTGCCCTAGCCATACCTACCCAGTGACAACACAAACACACATGCACACGCACAGACACACACACGCTTACTCAAGTGTTTGCATCTCAGTCACAGGTTCAGCAGGGAGTGACAGCCTCAGTCTCCCACACACGCTGCCACTCACACAAACATCCCCCCTCACCCACTCCCACACAGATTGGCCAAATAACTCGAAACTTGGTATGCATCATCTACATGCACCTATGGCACAGGTCCTTGACCTGCACCATCATAACTTCTCCTTTGGCCAACTTGTAGTACTTCTCTCCGCTACTCAGGCGCAACACGCCGGCCCGATCCGCCCATAGGTGGCGCTACAGCGCACACAAACACATGAAAAATTTACACAGGTGTTTCTCCTACACCGCATGTCCTAGAAATAAAATTCAAACTTCATCTGATCCGTCATATTTTCATCTAAAGAAAAGTCCATTGAACCCATAAGCTCCGCCTGCTTAGATTTCGAGCTAATTTGCATAATATGCAAATTTGCACAAATTTTTGAGCGCGTACTACTCCTAGGGTTTTTCACATACATGCACATATGTGGTATCCAGGCACTCAGAAGAGTCTAAACTTTAATTATGGAGCAAAAGTGCACATTTCTGCACATGGGCGTGGCCACATGCCTCACAATCAAGGGTCGAAAATTCCTTCGCCAAAAATCCACATATTCTGCTGTCTCTCACACTGTAAAAAAATACATTTTTTTACAGATATTTACTGTAAATAAATACAGTATTTTTCTGTCTTTTTCATAATAAGAGAATATACCTGTAAAATACAGGAAAATGACTTTTTTAAGAAAGCTCCTTTAAACAGGGTATCTGCACATTTTTTAATCTCAAATTCAATGACTTTTAAGACCTTTTTAATACCTCTCACAAGAAAAAATAATACTATTACTGGGGATGCAGGTGTGTTCCACATCGTTGACGGATGGGGGGGGGGGGGGGCGGTGAACGAGAATTGTTGACGGGGGGGGGGGGGGGGGGGGGGGGGGGGGGGTGTTGGCGAACAAAAATTGTTGACGTTGTTGAGGCCGTATACTCCAACGCTAGGAATCTAGCACTAGGACCCTGGAGCAGTTATTTTCTGCATGGTACTAGCGCTAGATTCGGCAAAGTTCACATCGCGCCAGAACAACTGAACAACACACACTTATAATAATTTAATGCCTCCCCTCATAAAATTCCAGACATTTTAAGACATTTTTAGGCCTTGAATATGGAAAACTAAATTTAAGACATTTTAAGACTTTTTAAGGACCCGCGGGTACCCTGAGTCACGTAGATGTCAGCATGTTTTTAATTGTCCTTTGTTCAGTGTCCATATATGACATCAATATGTGTGCTAATTTGTCCTTTGTTCAGTGTCCATTTATGCAGAGCCGGCCCTAGGCATACTCAAATTCTGCAGCCACTTAGAGCCCCAATGCCAATAGGGGGCTCCCAAGAGCACCATGATGATGTAGCATTTGGTGCTGAAGTGGTGGTATGGGGGCCCCCAAATTAAATTCTGCATAGGGCCCCATGGAAGCTTGGGCCGGCCCTGTATAAATGACCTCAATGTATGTGTTTAATTGTCCTTTGTTTAGTGTCCATATATGACATTAAAATAAGTGTTTAATTGTTCTTTGTTTAGTGTCCATATATGACATTAAAATATGTTTAATTGTCCTTTGTTTAGTGTCCATATATGACATTAAAATGTGTTTAATTGTTCTTTGTTTAAAGTACGTTTAATTGTTCTTTGTTTGAGTGTCCATATATGACATTAAAATGTGTTTAATTGTCCTTTGTTTAGTGTCCATATATGACATTAAAATATGTGTTTAATTGTTCTTTGTTTAAAGTATGTTTGTTCTTTGTTTAGTGTCCATATAGGACATCAATGTATGTGTTTAATTGCCTTTTGTTTAGTGTCCATATACGACATGAAAATATTGTTTAATTGACCTTTGTTTAATGTCCATATATTACATCAATAGATGTATTTAATTCACCTTTGTTTTGCGTCCATATCTAACATCAATTGATGTATTTAATTGTCCTTTATTTTGTCTCCATATATGACATCAACAGATATATTTAATTCTCCTTTGTTTTGTGTCCTTATACGACATCAACAGATGTGTTTAATTGTTTAACAGGAAGGGGGTTGGGTGGGGGGGAGCGTGGTTGTCCAATGGTTGGCTTAGTCAGTGTGCAGGCCTGTACAGTTTGTCCTGTCACTTTGTGTGCACTGTGTGCATGGGTGTCTGTGTGCTGGCACAGGACCTGGCAAAACCTGTCGAAACAGAAAGGGCTGTTTTCTTCACTACCACAGTGATACCACAGACTTATGCTCACCCAGAAGAGCCCAGACAGTTGCAGATATTCTCTGGTCAAGCACTCAATGGGACCCAAGGGAAGGTTCCATAAGGACTCTGGAGCGCGGCCCCAGCAGCGCACACTGGGATTACAGACAATGTGCGTAAACAGGCCCTGTTGGTGGAAAACAGATACAGAGACAGAGAGGAGCCCCAACCTTCAACACATATTGGAACACTGTCTATGTCCTCTGCTGGACTATTGACACTATTGTCGACCATGACCAAAATATTATATATATATATATATATATATATATATATATATATATATATATATATATATATATATAGCCGCAAGCGGCGATTGGCGGGTTCACACACCAATAGGCATTTTGGCCTCAATAGGCAAAAGGAAGCTCAAAAGGTCCTTTAGACCTAAAAGTGAAAAGAAGCTGTTTGAGTTTGGCCAGTGTGTGCTCTACAGATGTAGAGTGTGTGATGACATCTGCATGTGTCAGAAAGGGAGACACAGAAATAGCACATCTGGCTAGGGCTGCATCTATGTGAACAATATAGGAAGGCCTGCATGTGTCTATACATGATTGGGCCTGTATATCACCGACAGAGAGAGATTGAGGGTGCCAGAGACTATGCTTTGTTAAACCCTATTGCAGAAGCGCCCCCTAGTGGGCCCGCCGGCGGGCCCAGCTCCTTTATGGCCTTATAAAACATATTAAACATTAATGAATCTCCGAACAAAAGCGATAAATTCAAATGTGTCCTATCCCATCTACATGCCTACCGAGTTTCAGCTGTCTGCGTGCAGCCAATTGCGAGATATGCGGCTTTGAAGTTGGCCACAAAAGTGCACCCCGCGGGGGGGGGGGGGGGGGGGGGGGGGGGGGGGGGGGGTCTCCCGACATATCTGTTTAAAAAACATATTTATGATGTGAGATGACAATGTTTTGTCACCTAAATATCGTTTACTAATAAGGCTTTAATTTAAGACCTTAACATCGTAGATCCGTTGTGGTTAAATACCTTAAAAAGCTTGCTCACCTACTCGTTCAAAAGATGCACTCTTTACCTTCGTAAGTGAGACGTGACTTTCTCGAAACTTCTGGTGCTTCCTGGAACAATTTCCATATAAGGTTTGGTTTTCACTCGCTTTCTAAGGCTGTCCTTTCTTAGAATTTGTCTTTTTTATTGGTCCACACCGCTCTTTTTTCTTTGAATGGCAGTCGTTCACACCTATGGTCACACGAGGCCATTTGGGTGGGTCCTAACATGCTGGCTCACACTATTTCGCAGTCGCCCCACTAATGATTGGCACCTTCACAAACGAATAGTTGACATCCAGATGAAAACGTAGATAGGTCGTTTGCATTGATTGGTCACACTTCAGTGCGAACAGGGGAGGTGCGCACCTGGGCAGAAGGCATAAAAGGGCAGTGCGCAAAGGACCGAGCCACCATTGTTCGTTGCGCGTCGAGCAGTACTGAAGTGTTGCGCAGTCACCATTACTTCTTTTTTGCATTTTGTCGCACTGAATTTTGGTATCTACAATGGAGAGAAGACGTCTCACGCTCGATGTCTTTGTCGAGATTTTTAGAGAAGATGAAGATGTGAGTGACGATGGGTCTTGTGTTGCGAGCATGGACTCCGAGGAAGAGGAGGCCTTTGTTCATGGCATCGACGCCATCCTTGACGCCCCGTAAGTCAAAATTAACTTTTATGCATGTGAATACTATTTAATTTACAGTACGTATAAATATAGTATACAGTATAATCGTTTTACTCTTGAATCTACTATGATTTATCAAGTTGTCGTACATTGTCTACCGTGTAACTAATGCTAAAAGCTAAGCTAATGCTTGCGCTTGTATGCTAGCTATTGTTCTAGAAGAGTTTTGCGCATTGCAAATAGTTTGGTAGTGCGTGTCCGGTACCAGATTCGACGCGCAAGACTTGATCCATTGAATGCATATAAATATAGTCTCATTTATTCTCCCGGTGAGTTTTGCGCATTGCAAATAGTTTGGTAGTGCGTGTCCGGTACCAGATTTGACGCGCAAGATTTGATCCATTAAATGCATATAAATATAATCTCATTTATTCTCCCGGTGAGTTTTGCGCATTGCAAATAGTTTGGTAGTGCGTGTCTGGTACCAGATTCGACGCGCAAGATTTGATCCATTGAATGCATATAAATATAGTCTCATTTATTCTCCCGGTGAGTTTTGTGCATTGCAAATAGTTTGGTAGTGCGTGTCTGGTACCAGATTCGACGCGCAAGATTTGATCCATTAAATGCATATAAATATAGTCTCATTTATTCTCCCGGTGAGTTTTGCGCATTGCAAATAGTTTGGTAGTGCGTGTCCGGTACCAGATTCGACGCAAAAAAATGTATATATATATATATATATATATATATATATATATATATATATATATATATATATATATATATATATATATATATAATCTGTGGCAATTGTTTTATGTTTGTATTTTATTCATTTGGCAATGTTCTCTTTCTCTATCACTCTGTCTTTTCTGCAGTGATCCACTCCCAGGGCAGTCAACAACCACCCTTCCCCCGCCTGCTGACACCTCAGCAACTCCACTGCCAGGGCCATCCACCCTTTCCCCCCTGCTGACACTCCTCACACCTCTGTGCGACAGGCTAGTCGCAGATCCAACAGACCTCCTGCCAAGAGGACACTGCCTGCACCACCTTCACCACCTCCACCTCCAACTAGAGGAAAGAAGACCAGAGTGACTCCAGCACAGAGGCGCACAACCCCATCACCACCTGCAGTGCTGGATAACGGATGGCATGCTGCTTCTGAAGATGAAAAGCCTCGTCTTTTTCTGTTCTGCCCAAAGAGGACGCCAGGAGTTCAGCTAGATCTACTGAATAGCTACAGTGTCTGAGATCTTCCGCTTCTTTTTCAGCCAAGAGGTGCTCCAGACTCTGTGCAGGAACACGAACACCTATGCAGCAGGCAGGAAGAGGCAGTGGACGGATGTAGACGGCGATGAAATGCTGAGGTTTCTCAGCATAGTCATCTATCTTGGCCTGCTGAAACCATCAGCTATACGGGACCTATGGAGGAAGGACCACCTGCACAGCCATCCATTTCCACCATCTGTGATGCCGGGGCACAGATACGAGGCCATCAGTGCGTACCTGCACATGAGTGATCCGGTGGAAGACGCCAGGAACGATCAGCTGAGAGGTCAACCTGGCTATGATTATCTGTTCTGCCTAAAGCCACTGCAGGATCAGATCATCACTGCGTGTCAAGCTTACTACCATCCACACCAGAACATCGCCGTAGATGAGCGTATGGTGGGCACTAAAGCAAGGATCGGTATGAAGCAGTACCTAAAGGACAAGCCAACCTAGTGGGGCTACAAGCTTTTTGTCCTGGTTGACAGCAGTAATGGCTACACCTACAATTTTAGTGTGTATGAGGGCAAGGCGGCCATCGGGAAATGGACTCAGCTTCGATGCCGTCACCAACCTGATTCACATGCCATCGATGGGAACAGGGTTCAACGTGTTCGTGGACAACTTCTACACAAGTTCCCTACTGTTCCGTCATCTACATGGAATTAGGTTTGGAGCATGTGGAACCATCCTTGAGACCAGGATAGGCTTCCCCAAAACCACTTTGAATGCCTTGCCCCGAAAAGCGGACCGTAGTGACATGCGGTCCATTGCTCTTCGTGAAGTGGAGGGACACGCGCGATGTTACCATGTGTTCGACAATCCACAAGGCTTACGGCGGACACACTGTGTAGCAGCGAGTCAGGAATCCAACTGGTGCATGGTCGACCAAATGGATCCCTGTTCCGGACACTGTGAGGGCATACAACAAGTTCATGGGTGGAGTCGACTTGTCAGATGCTCTCATCAAGCACTTCACAGTCACCCAGAAGACCCGCCGGTGGTATGTGAAGCTATTTCTCCACTTCGTTGACATCGCAGTGGTGAATAGCTACATTATTTACAAGGAGATGGCCCTGGCGAAGAAGCAGAAGCCCCTCACACAAAAGCGCTTCAGGGAGGTCCTGTGCACGGAGTTGGCTCGTGCTGGCATGCCACAGGTAGAAATGATGTACATGGTTGTGTTCAAAATTGTTTATATTGACTGCAATTGTTATAGGCACTTTACAAAATCAGTTGTATTTTTGTTATAGGGCATGCCACAGTCCCCGGCAGAAGATGCTAGTGAGGCATCCACTTCTTCTCAGCCTCCAGCCCCACAGCAGAGATCACAGGGTTGCTTTCCTGTTCCTGTGTGCCCTGCATCATCTGATCCTCGCCTGAAATCAACACAGGGTAGGAGGAAGTGTGTGCACTGCCAGATGAAGACCATGTTCATGTGTAGGTCCTGCGGTGTTCCTCTCTGTGTTGTTGTGGATCGGGTTTGTTTCACAGAGTGGCATGACCTGAAGTCCACCTAAGCTGCCCCTGGCTCCAGGTAGCAATAATGTACATGGTTGTGTTCAAGATTTTGTTTATACTGACTGCAATTAGGGATGCAAATTATCGATTAATTCATTAATCGTTAGTTGATTGATCTTATCGATCGACTTTCGATTAATCGATAAGCGGCGTTTTTCACCTGAATTTCAGTGTTTCAATAGGGCCTTTAAAAATATCAGCTAAATGGTTCACTTTGTTCAAAAAGTATATATTATATTATGATAATTATATTGTATTATATGATATATTGCTCAAGTAATTATGCATTAGGAAATTTTTATGGTATAACAAAATACATTCTTTCATTTAAAAAGGAATAAATTAAGGACTGGCTCCGTTCTTGCATTTGAAACATTAGACAAAAAAAAGAAGAAATTAAATAGAGAGCCAAACACAATATTATTGAGCCTATGCTTGGACAATGTTTCTAGCGTTGTAGTGAACACATGCTGTAACACGACCGGAGAGTGCCCAAGTCTCCACAACATCATTGAGCTTGTCAGTTAAACTGTCAGCGGTGTGTCTATCCGACGTGTTCGTCGTAATCAGCACTGCAGATTTTAGCTGCCAGTTCTCGTCAGTGTAGTGGCACGTCACGGTAATGTAACTTTCTGTTGTTAGAGCCGTCCAACAATCTGTTGTAAGGGCTACAGCAGTAGCAGTAGCTAGCTTTGTTTTTAGCTCACTCTTCTTTTTTCGTAGCGAGCTTCGAAAACACCTTCCCAGTGTAGCTGTGATTTTAGGTTGACCAGGTGCAGTGGTGATATGCAGGACAGCTGCACGGTGTTCAAATGATAATTGAGTGAGCTAGTGGAACTGTTGTACTTCAATACCGCATTACACAGAGAATATTTGACTTCTTTGCCTAAATTAACAATGTTGAAATTGTAGCGACTACTACTCCTCGCAGCGAATTCCCTAACAGACAGGCACTTGGTCCTTTAAGTGACACTGGGGGAGCGGAGAGAGAACGGTGCTATTGTTTTGAGTTGCGTGGAAAATAAAGTTTCCCTCCTCGGGATTTTCTGGATTACGCAGTTTCTGTCTTGTTTCCCGAACCCGCTTCAAAATGGTCCCACACCGCACGTCTTTTCGCCCGCTTCATTTTGTTTTCCACTCTGGTCTTTCGCGACACGTGTTCACTTCTCGTTCTTACGCTCTGTTCAAGTTACTACAGTAGCGCGCTCTAACGATTAATCGTGATTAATACATTTTGATCGACTAACCTCTTGATCGACAATTAATCGAAAGTCGATTAATCATTTGCATCCCTAACTGCAATTATTATTATTATTATATTGTATTAGGCACTTTACGCTAGTTTTTTATTCGTTATAGGGACTGGTGCCTTTTCTGAATGTTTTTGATGTAGGCTTTGTTCTATGGAAGTTTTTCTGTCTCAATATTAAAATGAAAATGTAATGCGCATTTGCATTTACATGTTCTACTCATACAAGCAACTTTGAGCTCAAAATTCAAATTCAAATGCAATAACTCCATTTTCATTTGCAATTGTTCCACTCATACAAGCAACTTTGAGCTCAAAATTCTAATTCAAATGCAATAACTCCATTTACATTTGCAATGTGATGGACATCCATTCACATTTCATTTACACATACATTTTGATGCTTTATATGTGTCTTTATTGAAATGAAAATGTATTTTCCGATTTGAATTATCAAGTTCATGTGATCATGCAAAGGTTGTATCAAAATTATAATTAAAATGCTATTCGCTTAATATGCTTTGCATTTCGTGATAACACGTTTGAAACGTAATTTTCAACCTCACCACCACGCTAAAAAGATGTCAATATTCAAACCTTAATGGAGAAATAGCGCCACCCCCTGTTTGCAATAACATTACGATACCAACAGCGCTAAAACTGTGTCAAAATGCATCTTGAAAATGCAATCCGGGCAGATTGCATTTTCATTTCCATGGTCTTCCACTATAGTCAAATTATAGTCAAATTAGATCCCATCAGCCTTCCAATCAGATTCCACCTCCCTCCACTTTATTCAGCCAATCGGGTTCCCCTTTCCACCTCAGGGAGCCAATCAGGACGGGACTAAAGCACGCTCAGCACAGAGCCATATAGTTTCTGGCTCTGCAGTACAGGCGAGTTTTTGGTCTTGATTTATGATCCCTAAAGCCAGGTTCACACTGCACGACTTTTCAGTCGTCAGGTTTTTGTGCCGTCCGCACTACACTGGTTGTGCTGTAATCGCGAGTCTTTCAGTTGTTGTGGCTTTCACACTACATGACTGATCGGTGACGCGGGCTCACGAATTACACGACTGGGGAATCGCCGACTCATCTGGCTGCCGTCCAAAAACACGAGAACACGAAAACGAAACTCTCGTGAAAACCAGCAACACCACATAAAGAATAAAACAATGTACATGTACTCCACATTTTCGTTATTATTATTATTTTAGTCCCATAGTCCCAAGTTGCCAGAATTATTTCATCTCTCCGTTGCAGTGAACATAGTTATAATCAATCGCACTATTTCTCCAGTGCTGTCACAATAACTTAAACAGTGTTGTAGTAAAGTTGTAAGAAAGGTGAGGATTTTGTGTTTGCTGGGTTACTGTTTTGAAAGCATTCTTGAAAGTTTTTTACATTCTCAGAGATATCTTCAGCGGTGCCGCGGTTCTCTCTCCGCGTTCACATTGGCTGTAGTTAGACGCTGCTGCCGACTCTAGATATTAAACACGCTAGATATTAAACATGCTAGATATCTGCCGGTCGTCTGCGATGAGTCGGCGACCACTATAACGTAGATGAAAAGAACTCGTACGAAAGACAGACCAAAGAATAAAAACGTACACTGAACACTCGATTAAACAAACACAATATATGAACCCCAAAGGTATAGTCTGAGACTAGGGAAAGGCATGAAACGTAGACAACGGAAGCTTATACTAAGGACTTACCAAGGCATGAAAACATAAGGACCACTCGACTCAAACAAGGGCAATCTATGAACCCACAATGTGTAGTATGGAGTGAGATTGCGATCTTTAATATGAGAGCACAAAGATAAGATTCAATCAAGCAAGTCAGACACACTGAGCACGCAAAATCAAGAAAACCGAGCGCTGTTAAGTGCTCACGTCCCTGTTTTCAGTGCGCGTTTTAGTTTTTTGCTCGCTTCTAAAATTTCTGCTCGCGTCATGATTACAAGTACGTTAAAGATCAAAGCTTGGTAGAGGATTACCTGCGGGTTCAGGTAATTATGCCGCGTCTGTGGCATTAACCACACTAAACAGGGACGCTGGGGGACTCTAGATAACATCACTCATCGAGGCATTACCGCTTTATAACTTTAAAAATACGACAGCACAAATGTTTATTTAAATAAACCAGCATTAACGAGCAGAAATGGTTTTCTGTTTCTGATCACACGAGCCGCTTCACGGAGGTCGGCCGTTGTACCGCCGTAGTTTGAGGCACACAGTTGCTCTGCCACAGCGCTCAATTTGGCAATAACAGTCACATCAGCGCCAGATAAGGCTGATATGTCTGCCACTTGATCGATTAAACTTTCACACTAATGTAGTGTAAATTCACCATAAGGACTCGTCTGCTACCCTTTGAATTAATCTAATGAGCGCTTCTGTGACCACGTCTAAAAAAACTCGCCTGTACTGCTGCGCTGTAGTCCCGTCCTGATTGGCTGCCCGCTGTGGAAAGCTGTGGAACCTGATTGGCTGAATAAAGTGAAACCGTGGAATCTAATTTGACTATAATTTGACTATAGTGGAAGACCATGGAAATGAAAATGCAATCTGCTCGGATTGCACTTTCAAGATGCATTTTGACACAGTTTTAGCGCTGTTGGTATCGTAATGTTATTGCAAACAGGGGTGGCGCTATTTCTCCATTAACGTTTGAATATTGACATCTTTTTAGCGTGGTGGTGAGGTTGAAAATTACGTTTCAAACGTGTTATCACGAAATGCAAAGCATATTAAGCGAATAGCATTTTAATTATAATTTTGATACAACCTTTGCATGATCACATGAACTTGATAATCCAAATCGGGAATTTTTTTTCATTTCAATAAAGACACAAATAAAGCATCAAAATGTATGTGTAAATGAAATATGAATAGACGTCTATCACATTGCAAATGTAAATGGAATTATTGCATTTCAATTTGAATTTTGAGCTCAAAGTTGCTTGTATGAGTGGAACATGTAAATGCAAATACGTATTACATTTTCATTTGAATATTGACACAGAATAACTTCCATATTGTTCTTCATTGCTATAGTGGTTTGCTATTTATTTATATTGACTGAAATTATTATTATATTGTTGTAGGGGTTTCACCTACTAATCCTTTAAAAGTAGATATAATTTGTTTTACCTTAATTAATAATCAGTCTCATTAATTTAGAATCAGTCTCATATTCTAATGATACCAGAACCATAACATTTAGTTATTAACTAAGGGTAATTAATGGTTTGGTATCTGAAGGATTTAACTATGAATTCTTTGGAGGTTTTGGCAACAACCACTTTTGAATGACATCAACACAGACAATTTGGTGAAAATAAATGATACATTTATTTAAAACCAACTATTCTAAAACAAACGGCATCAACAAGGATCAGTACATTTACAGTGAAGACTGGGTACTTAGTGTGTGTGTGTAAAAAGGGGAGGAGTGTAATGTGTGCACGCGCTTGTGCGCGTGTGGGGAGGCGGAGCTGTAATCTCAGTTCTCCTATAGAGAACAAAGCAACTAAAATGGCGCCGACTTTAAACTGTAGAGCAGCGCGACTGTGTTAATGAGCTCAGCTGGTTTATTCCAACGTGGTCAGAACAAAGAGTAATGGAGCTGGCTTAATAACTAAAAATTAATGTGGTGTGTTTGAGAATAGGGAAGACTATAAGTTGTCCATTAATCAGATAAATAAAAGATTGTGGCATGCACAGCAAAGAACTTTGTATATACAAATCTTGATGAAGATTATGAAAATAAAGTTAAACACAAACATTCAGAATGTATTAACAGAAAACTTAGTTAACTCTGCAGTTCAAGTAACTTTGCCCTTCTATAAACTATGCCCAGCGGTAAGAGTCTCACGTGTTGAGGATTTTGGGTGGTGTCGTCGTCCTCCCTGAATTAGGAGGGAATTTCCAGTCAACATGGTCTGCTATAGCGCCACCATCAGGCCAATTTGGGTCCCTGGGAATCTGGTCCTTGGAGTTAACTGAACCTTTTTGCCAAGTTTGGGGTTTCTAGGCATTACGGTCTAGGCTGCACAATACGTTTTAGGTCAAAAAATGGGACAAAGAATAATAATAAGAAGAAGAAAGAAAAATCCTAACAATTACATTGTCGACCATGACATATTTTACAAAAATTATTTTGTTTGGTTGATTCATTATTTTTACTTACTTTCATTGTCATAAAACTGTTAAATGATGATAATTGCTGTTAAATATAAACTTAAAATAATGCTGACGTCAGGAGAAAATTAATAAAAGGCTGTTTGGATGTTTCATGATTGATAACCTGCTGATTACTATTACTATAATCATGATGAATGCTGTTTAAATGTTAACACTACTAAATGATGTTAAATGCTTTTGAAATGTTCAATGTAAACCTGCAATAATGCTGACGTGAAGTGAAAATTAATAAAAGGCTGTTTGGATGTTTCATGATTGATAACCTGCTGATTACTATTACTATGATCATGATGAATGCTGTTTAAATGTTAACACTACTAAATGTTGTTAAATGCTTTTGAAATGTTCAATGTAAACCTGCAATAATGCTGACGTGAAGTGAAAATTAATAAAAGGCTGTTTGGATGTTTCATGATTGATAACCTGCTGATTACTATTACTATGATCATGATGAATGCTGTTTAAATGTTAACACTACTAAATGATGTTAAATTATGTTGAAATGTGGCATGTACAACAGCAATATTGCTGAAATAGGCTAATGGGGTAGTTGTGGTTGATTTGCTATTTACATGTGTGGGAAGTTTACCTTATGTAGTTCCTGTTAAAAGCTTGTTGTATTTCTTGTTGAGGGGTAATTACTGTTGAGGGACTTTTGGCATTGGGGTAGTTAATGCTGATGTATTTGATGTTGTTGAAGGCTGTTAGTTTAATGGGGTTGTTGATGTTAAGATGTAGTTTAGCTGTTTGGGGCAATTACTGTTGAGGGGTAATTCATATTAAAAGCTTGTTTAGATGTTGGGGTATTTGTGGTTGAGGGGCTATTTTCCTGTGGTGGTGTAATTGCTGTTGAGTTGCTATTGGCTGTGGGGTAGTTGACAATGGTTATTTAGTTGAAGGGGTAAATGTTGTTGAAGGCTATTAGGCTAATGGGGTAGTTGTGGTTGAGTTACTATTTACATGTGTGGGGTAATTACTGCTGAGTGGTAATTGGCTGTGGGTTAGTTAAAGTTGAGTGGTTGTTTAGTTATACAGTTATTACTGCTGCAGGGACTGAGGGAAAGAAGAGGTTCCGTGCGTGTGTTGTGTGAGGCTGTGGGGATTTCCCTTACGGAATGTTCAGTTCTGAACATTCCACCATTCATTCCCTATGGGAAAATGTCCACTTTGGAGCGTTGTCCTGAGGACACCGTATGTCCCAAAAGCACACTATTCCCGTATGGGATCTGCGATCCTGCCAAATTTCAAGGTTCTAGCTCAAAAATTGCGACCTGTGAAAAGTGTCAAAAAGTGGAATAGAATAATAATAATAAGAAGAAGAAGAATAGGGAAAACAATGTTGGCTTTGTCAAGCCAACATAAAAAAAACACAGAAGACTCAACACATAAAAAATAAAGAAGAGAGAGGCAAGTACTCAGAAGAAAATAAGCAAAAGGCGACGCGAAAAACTCAACGTGTGCAATACGAAACAGAACAGTAGAGACCAGAGAAAAATAATAGACAACCAAAAGGACGCTGAAAAACAATGCGTAAAACAAAACCAAGGATGCCAGGGGAATTAACTGGCAGCGGACTAAACACTTCGCAAAAAACAAAACTTGCCCAAAACAAAGGCAAAAAGAATAGGAAGAGAAATAGATGGGGGAAAACTTGAGAATGGCTAGGAAGCAGCGCAGGAGATAGAGACTCGAATAAGTGACAGGTAAGTAAGAGAGATAAAGGTGGCAAGACACCTTGTAATGACACACAACACTAGAGAAAGCAGAGATTTGATTTAAATGGCCAGCGCAATATAATTGCCTATAACATATAATATCGGTGGTAAACACTCCTTATGACACCATACTCATATATGAGTATCATATCAAACATGAGTGCCTTCAGAACAACTCCAATTAATGCTCACATATTTGTGAGATAGTCAGCTAGCTGCTCCTTTGTAGAAACTTACAACAGCATTGAGTAAAGAGGAGCTGTCTGACTCAAGTTCAAGGGTTCTCAACTCAAGGGTTCATTCTTTATTAATGTTTGTTGGATTCCAAGGCACTCTCTACGGTGGACTGAATAAATGTGGTATATTGGAACTTCCGGTTCTGTTTTTTCAGTTTTTTTCAAACACCACTCGGCTATCCTGCAACAAAGTTAATGGCATGCCAGTTGCTAGTTCCAATAGAGTAATTTTTTTGTGTAAAAGGTTTGTGTGTGAGGGGCAGCATAGCAAGGAGCCAGCACAGTTTTTAAAGGTTGGTGGTAAGTGGGCTGATGCAAGAGATTGGAAACTGTTGGTTGATGTAGGCTGCAAGTTGCAGATTCCAGAGTGTATTGTAATCACAAACTTGAGGCCAGATGTGTTGTATTCTGAAAGTAAGCGGATAGTGTATTTCATAGAGCTAACTGTTCCATTTGAAGACGAAGTTGATGCAGCATATGAAAGGAAAAGGTTGAAGTATGCAGATTTGGTGGCTGAGGTAAGAGAGCAGGGCTGGCAAGCACATATTAGACCTGTAGAGGTATGAGCTAGGGGTTTCGTGGCGAAGTCTGCCACAAGACTACTGGCTGAGTTTGGATTTAGAGGCTGTGTGATGAGAGCAGTGGTAAAGGAGTTGTCAGTGGTAGCTGAGAGATCTAGTCAGTGGGTGTGGCTAAGAAGGTTAGGTGGGGTAAGTATAGTACTTGAAGAGATAAATTGTTTGGTGTGTGTGATGTTGGGATATGGGTAGGATTGTCACTTGGCTGTTCCGATAGCCGTCGGGTAGCAGGGTTGTTGGTAAATTTTGTGATGGGCTACATTGTGAGCTTGGAGGGGGATGGGTCTGGGACGCCAGACTCCACTGATGAGCCTTCTGGAGGTATTGGGGGCTCAATTCATCGAAACACCAACAAAGGGAGGTGCCTTCCTGATGACCCCAAGGAAAAGCTTGCAAGGTATTGTGTGTCCATGTCACTTTGTTTTGAAGGTCAGTCCAGGTTTGTTTGGTGGTCTGAGTACTTGGCAGTTGAGGCAATGGACCATGAACATAGTGCGCTGTGCTTCTGGATCCTTGTCGAGCCAGTATCAGATTGTAGCTGCTGCTGTGTTTTGTTCAAGCAACTGTGTGCATAGGGTGTTTGCAATCTATCTTGTCTTCTTAGTAGTATTGGGTAGTCAATGAGATGATGGGTCATGGGCATAGTAATAGGTATTATTAGATCATAAGTCGTTGGTTGGTTAATACATCCTAGCCAAGCCTGTTGCATGACTCCGGATGTTAGGTGCAGGATTTTATCATCTTCCTGTATTATGTTACCCGGACAAAAAAACCAACACATTGACCTTCTCTGGCTTTAATAAGATGCGGACTGGGGTGACCACAATACCCGCGGTGCTGAAAACTCTTTCGGAGGGTGTGCTGGTAGCACATATGCAGTGATATTCTCGTGCGATTCTTGCCATTAGCAGAAACTGCTCTGGGCCATTCAAAGGCAGTGGAAGATTTTTTTCTCCTTACACGTTAAAGCCCATCACCATATAGCCAATTTTATACTACTTTTATAATCATTATGTTTTTATATAGTAGGCCCCTTTTAAATTTGATCATGACCCCCCCCCACGATACCATCGTCCATCGCGATGTTTCACTGTAAACTAAATTGCTAAATTTCCTTCGGGCGGGATCAATAAAGTATCTATCTATCTACCTATCTAAACATCATCATATGCCAATTAAGAAGACATCACCCAACCCTAGGCTTGTGTATCCACAATAACCAGCTCCATAATTCCTGATTCACTGTTTTGGTGGAACTTAAAAATAATGAAGATATTTAATAAAGATATTGTTGTATGAAGAAACTGAAAAAAGTCTAGATCTGCTAGGGAAGTGGGGGAGGTTCAGACATTGGGGAGCAGGAGAGAGGAGGACAAAGATGGACAGAGATAGAGAGGCATTACTTGCTTTTAGGAGTTTTCTGGAGTTTGGAGTTGCTATTTTTAGTGTGGTATATAAAAACAAAATCTAAATGAAACCACTGCTCCATACGGCTTTGAGGGACTAGTGCGATTCCTAGACAAGTGTGTTGAAAGTGAATTCCAAGTTTTGAAAGCACAGGGGCATTCTGGATAAATATATCGTAAGTGATGACCTTGTCCAAAATGACCATGCTCTAATCTATAGTGCTTAAGTAGTTCTGCTCATTTAGACATTACAATGCCACAGCTTTTACACTGATACATTAACTTGACAAACATACAAAAAAAAGGCAAGAGAAACATACAAACAGAACGTAAGTAAATAAAATTAGATCACAAAAATTCACTTACCAGAGACTTAGGGCATGTCACAGATTCCTTAAAAATGGCACAAAACCTTGATAAGCTTCAACCTATGGGGAAAAAAAGGGCATTTTATTACATACACAATTACAGTGACAGACTGGAACTAGCAATTAAATAATTTATCTAATAAATAAGTAAAAAAGCTATCTTATTAAAAAATGTTTACTGCAAATATAATAACATTTTATTGTAACTCCCAATATGGGAAGACATAAAAGTATATTATTTTGGCAGAAATGTATTACGTCAGTGTATTATATTACTTCTACCACGACAAATGCACATAAGACAACCGCCATCTTATTAACTATGCCAGGAGATTACATAAGCAAAATACATTTGTAAGTGTGCGTGCGTTTTCTGATTAAAAAGAGGAGTTTAAACGATTACTTATGAAAAGTTGAGCGACTGGTGCTGAAGGCACCGAAAGTTTTAAGTTAACGTTAAACCTGCTTCGCTGTGCCTGTAGCCCAATAGCTAGCCAGCCAGCTAGGTTCAGTTACCCAAGTTAGCTAGGTTAGCGAGCTCATAGCTCCAACATTTGCAAAAAGCCATTTTCCATCGTCCTGATTTGTGTTGGCGTCTATAACCATCAAAACACGGTGCAATACACTTTATTTTACCGTGTAACTGTACAATGACAGCAGCAAAACGGACTGCAGCGCACTGCAGAAAATGGCGGGAAAAAGTAGCTAGCTGGCTAACCTATCTCTAACGTTAACGGTTGTGTTCATGCGCATACTTAAGACAGAACATCAAATGACTTTAACATTTACTTCCACTAAAATTAAGAATATATAATTACATTAAAACAAGAACACTTTTAATTAAATCATTTCAATCAGCTTCATTAAGTCTAATTATTTGACTGAAGCTAGCCTGACACTGAGCCAAGCCGAGTCCTCCTTTGACCTCAACTTTTCAGAATCAAATTCCATTTATCTACATAAATGTCATGCATGTTATATGCGCGCCCATAACAAGAAACAATAGACAATATATAATATCTTACCGTGTAAACGTAAGATGACAAAGTCTTCTTAGATAAGCAAGATCTGATGCTAGATGTAGAAGATGGCGACCGTCAACCCGGGAAAATGTGTTTTCCTGGGCGCAAGCGCAGTTTTTTTCAGTGCATCTAACGCCTCTGGATCCGATGGCGATTAGGCTAAAGCAGTTAAATCAGGGAGGGTTTCAATAAACCGTTTTTCCGTTGATGAATTTATGATCGCTTTATACCAGACATACACCCCCCCCCCCCCCCGCTTTCGAATTATCGTTGGTGCGACCGCTCACACAAGTCAAGTTGCTCATGTGGACCCTTGTAAAAGTTTATTTTCGACCCCTGAATTATCACATCCCAGCTAGCTAACCGTTATAGCATTATGTGAAATATTCATAGCAGTCTTACTTTTGTTTGTGCAGCCTCAAATGTCGAACAAAGTTTGAAGTGGTTGCATCTCCATCTCTTATCCTGACTCCACATGTCTTCCATGTCGCAGTTCTTATTTTATTCACAACATAATCTTTATAATTGAACAGGATCATTTTTGGGAGCATGTTGCTTGTCCTCTCCGCACAAATTCAACGCTGCTGCACCCCTCCCCCCGATTGGTTACGGATAAACTGAGCTGAGCAGTTCACATTTTACAGCACCATTTAATACAAAATGATCCAGTTATGTGATTCTATATTACCTATATATTATGTTAAAATAAGGATTTCAAGTCTTAAAGCTCAAGTCCGATTCCAAGTCCAAGTCAGTAAAGTCTAAGTCAAGTCGCAAGTCTTCAGTGATGTCGAGTCAAGTCACAAGTCATCAGTTTAGTGACTCGGGTCCAAGTCATGTGACTCGAGTCCACACGTCTGCAGGTATTACAAATTAGTCACGCATCACAGACACTACAGTAGCATCTTAAAGCTCTCCCGTAATTCCTCCCAGCAGACTCTTCAAAGTTCAAAACACTGTAAAACTATTACAATTAAAACACGCCATCCCCTAATTTGAGTAGCTCTCGTCTCATCTGCCCCACCTAGTGGACAAATGCACAAAATGCAGTCCTTAAACCATAGATTATATGAGCGTTAGTGTTTACAAGGTTACAAAAGATAATGCATACAGATTAAACATTATATAATCATATACACATTTATATTATATATAAAAAGGATGAAACTTGCATACATTTCAAGTTATTTATTTCACAAGTATGTGATGTTTAATTTGTCTTGAGTACACCATGTTCATATTTGGGCAGTAACTGGATAGGGTTAAGTAGACACACACACTTCATTCATTCATTCATTGTTCAGTTCAGTCTATGAGTAGTTCTTTACGGACAGAAAAATCTGGAGGGAGAAAAGAAATGACATTTGTAAACTTGCCGACCTGCCACAGAGCTGGCTTTTTGTAAACTCACCGGTGACTACTCTCTTAGGACCTCTGGACTGGGTCCGGCTGTACTGGGTTAGGAGAATCAGCAGGAACCAGTGGTCGAATGTGCACAGACACAGTTAACCTGGATGGGCAGGTACTCACCCATGCATCATAGCTGTCTAATATCGGTGTTTTGTCAGACATTAACCCTCTAAAACACTGATTTCATTGGTCCAAAGAGAAATATTTTCAAAGTTGTCATCAATATAATTCCTTAACAAAGAAAAACAAATTCCACACAGTACACAGACATAATCCAAACATGATATGAATAAAATGTATCTTCACCCTCATGCCTTCAACTTATGCATTCAGAGATGGATCAATTCACTGTATATACATAACCTAATGATCACAACAGAGTGAAATCATAACCTTTTTACACTCTCTACTTCCCCAATTTCTCCTCTGGCTACATGCTAAAGTATTCGATACAACCGAGATACACACAGTAGTCTTCTGCACTGGATGAACACGTTTAGATGAGCGTTATGTGCTTCTGTTCTCTCACTCACTGCGAATGCACAGCACTTTATTCAGGTTTATTCATTAATGCAATGAGTCAACAACAGCATACTGCGAAAGGCTATAATATGCAAATGAGCAATTCACCAATCACAATTGTTTTTTTATATATATAAGCACACCATTAAACATAATCTATTCCTGATATCATTCTGTGAAATCAAAGAGACGAATCACGGCCATTGCTAGAGGCAGTGTGCACAATGTGGTTTCTTTCCCCCTCCGCATGCATACTGGGGTGCGTTCCAGTAGCAGAGGTCCTTGCCAGAACTGGATGTACGTAGATGATACACAGACAAATTCTGGGCAACAGACATGCTACTTGAACACACCCCTATGCCGAACCATATCACACTGAAATGTTAAGAGGAAAAATGTTCAAATGATGCATTTGTCGTATGACAACGGCAGTATGTCACAATATGACTAAGCGCTTGTCTCATGCACGCACAGGAGCACACACGCACCCACACTCATACTTTGGGGCTAAGGCAGATGCAATTTCACCTTTCCACTCAGAATCAGCTTACACAAACGTATTCATAGACACATTCACTCTACACAACCAAACAGGCAGAAATCTACAGTCACAAACACAGTCAATACTACAAAAGGCCCACTGCATGTGGCCATTCATAAGAGTACTAACACATGAATGTTCACCTTACACACACGCACCACTCACACACCACTCACACAGACATAAGGACAAGCATCAAACGTCTTCAAACTGTTTCGACCCAGCAAATGAAGAAGCATTTTTCCAACACACAGAAGAAATCCCATCATCAACACTCTCCGACTGCATGGAAAGGTGGGGAGTTTGCCGCTTGTCTCCACTGTTCAGGAGTGTGTGTGTGTGTGTGTGTATGACGTGATCACTCTGGCATGTCTTTCCTCCTCCCATCCTGGCGCACCACTACCGGTTCTTGTTCTTCTTAGAGTTTCCCTACATGGAGAACGTGCAGAGAGGGAGACATGCTCATCAAACCAACACACAACCGCTCAGAAGGTTCTAGTGTTTTACCCAAACTCTAATTCCATTCATAAGGGTTAGGAAGCAGGTAGAGATGTCTGAACAAACATAATCTGGAACGCCTACAAATACACACCAACTAATTCTGCCTCCGGACACACCTCCACAAAATAGCTAATAAGTCCATCAATTAATAAGAGTGGCTGTGGTGTAGAGAACTTACCTTGCTCCCGAGTTTGAGTGTGTCGATCTCTTCCCGCTGTTTGCTGAGCGTGTCGTTCATGCTGCACAGATGGTCACTCATCATACTCAGCTGGTCTTCGTAGCTCCTCTTGGTCGTGCTCAGCTCATCCTGCCCAACAGGTCAAAGGTCGTTTTCATTGTGGATTTACAAGTGGCACTTAGCAGACTTATCTGCGAGAGAACTGCCAGAACGTCGAGTTCCAGTTTTACAGATGAAGGTCACGCTAACCTTTATTTTCTGAAAACACCAGTAATGAAATGTAACTTTCAAAGTGAAGGGAAAACTGCTCAACTGGTCTGAGAGTCAGAAATTACCTGCAGCCGTGTAATGTTCTGATTGGCTTGCTTCATATCCTCAGTCAGAGTTTCACGAGATTTCTCTGCTATAGCGAGACGTTTAGCAAGTGCCCGGCACTACACGAGAGAGCAAATCACATAAGCACAAGGCAATTAATTGATATATTCACAGGCAGAGGGATGCAGTGAACTGAATTCACATCAACCGACATCATGGCAATAAAAGCACCTGTCCCCTCGCAGCTGTGAAAGAAGAACGTGACGTTACGTGAGAAAAAACCGCTAACTGAGAAACAGGGTTCCCTCAGGAAACCAGATGATCTTCAGTACTGCTCTAATAAACAATATCCTTTATAACACAAGCAGCACTGAAAGCAAATGATGTTGGGTGTCTTTAGGTTGTCATACACCACAGATACATGTAAAGGAATATTTACTTTTTTCTTTCTCCAGTTATGAATTGATATGGTAGACATGCTGCCCAGAGAACATTGTTATAAACTTCAGCGTAAAAGAGGCAGTGCATGTTGTTTTAGCAGGACCTCTTACAATCGAAGAAAAGACAATGTACACAGGTCTATGGATATTTGAAGTGTTGCAATCGCACGTGGCTGACCTGGGATCAGTTCAGAGCCAGACAAACACAAAAGGTCTGTGATTGGTCAGTCACACAGCGACATGCTCGCTTATAAGTAGCTATTTGGAATGTGACAATTAATTTTAGAAAATATTATGCAAATATATGTAAATGAAGCCAACGAGCAGTAAATTACCCTAAAAAGACATGCTGTGTCTGCAGTTGTGCATAACACATTTCATCCAATCTCTAATCCCGGATATCCTGATTATATAATCCCAATTATAATATTTAAGGGCTGACCTCAGCATGGAAGTGCACGGCCTTGCTGTCGGACATCTGGAGCTGGGTCGTGAGCTCCGACACCCGGGACATGTAATGGGTCTTGATCAGGTGCTCCCGAGACTCCTCATCTCCAACCTGCAGGGCAGACAGAGGCCTCACTGCTAACTACTGGAGGGACGATACATCAATTCTGTCTGATATATCGATTTTGTGCGATTCACAGATTCTAAAGGCTAAGGTGATCTTACAGCTCCTATGTACATATGTACGTCATGAAGCAGGGCTGGACTGGGACAAAAAAATCGGCCCTGGCATTTTTGGTTTAGACCGGCCCCTCATAATTAGCGGAGCACAACCAACTTGTAATTTATGTATGAGGGGTACGACGTGGAGAAAAAATTATAATTAAAAAGTTACTGGTTAAAGTCATTGGATTCAATCTTAGCATTACTATATCACAATCACTTATGATTTTATTGAAATCATCTCTAATATGTATTTTCTGAATTTCTCTGATATAACAGATCAATTCTAATTCCTCAGGTTAAAGGTGCTCCCTCCTTCAAACAGCTGTAACATCAGGGTTGCCAACTCTCACGCATTGAGCGTGAGACACACGCATTTGACCGTCTTCACACGCTCTCACACCACACTTTCGATTTCTCACGCCGAAAAAAAAAATCGAGTTTATTTACCTCTGATCCATATCTATGATTCAATGAGCTACTAGTTCGCTCTGGCGCCAACCACTGGCGATCGATCACGATATAATACTTAATTTGTGTCCATTTTACGTTACATCCCCCCCCAAAAAATTACACTCGCTACCTCCTCCAGGTGCAAATCTCACTCCGAGCGATCTTGAAAAGTTGGCAACCCTGTAACATGTATTTGTATCTGGCTACAAACAAAGCTGCTTTATGAATTCATGCAATGCAAACGTGTCTTAAAAGGATTTGACACCGTTTTACTCTTATTCAGTGTGGGCATATCTTTTGCTAATATTACTTTTATTTTATACACCTGTAGTCATGCTTAAATTGCAAAGCTTTTATTTATCATTTATAAGTTTTGAAATCTGTAATTTCAATTGTTTGAGTGCTTTTTAAAACATGTTGAACCACAGCACAGAGGCTACAAATTCAAACTACTATGCAGCCTTTCAACACACCTGACCTGACCTGCAATTAAGACATTTGTATACACTATAAAAATGTTCCAATAATATATTTTATATTTCATGGTTTTGATACTTACACTCTCACTGGTTGGGATTGTGGTTAGCATTCCAATCTGATGAGGAAAGAAAATGTTTTATAGTATCATATCTGCCGATAATTAAGCTATAAAATATATTTAAATTAACACAGTAATAAGATCCAAAACGCAGAGCACTTTTATCTACTGTGGATGCCTCTATGTTACTGCCCTCTAGACATAACACAGAAGTACATCGTTCATATACAACTCAACACGTACATATATTTAATACAAATACATATATTTAAAAAATATGTAACAAACATGACATGTCGGTCCTTTAGGCCTCTAGTAACATTCTGCTCAGAGGATTTCTGTTATGGAGCTATGGATTTCTGTTCTGTTATTTCAACACATGAAACTGCACCACTGCTCTCCGAGCCAGACCAACCAGACTGGTGCACTGAGACACCTCGCCGCCCATCTTGTCTTCTGCTTCCAGGTCGTCGTGCAGCTCGAGGTCGTGGGGGCCGTCCTGGGGGTCGGACGGGGGGCCGTCCTGCGAGAGGCGGGCGGAGAGGCGGGCCTCGAGCAGGGCCGTGCGCTGGTTCTCCTTCTCAAGACGCACACGGCCCAGCTGAGCCTCCAGCAGCCAGTGCTCCTTCTCCTGCTCCAGACGCGCAATCTTCTCCTGGCTCTGCTGTACCTGTGGGACGCGCAGGACGTCAGGTCTCGCACGAGAGGCAGGAGAGGGGGGAGAGGCGGGAGAGGTGTACGCACCTGCTGCATCAGGCCCTCCCTACTCTCCGTCGAGCTGGTGAGGACACGGCGGTTACCCAGCGCCTCGGCGTAGGGCACCGACTCGGGACGACCCTGCTAGCAGAAAGCCACACGGTGAGAGCTGCCTTCGCAGGGCAAACCCCAGCCCTCAACCCATAGTCTACACCGTGCAGGGGCGAAGCACTTCCAAACAACTCAAAAATATTCACAAAACCATCCTACAATTTTCCCTTGTTTAATAAGCCATAATGATTAATACTTAGTAATGAAATAAAATTTTGTTAAGCAAGAAAAAGCCAATTCGGGCACTGTGTGTTGATAAGGGGCGTGTCCGGCTGACCCTCCTGAGCGTGTGGAGGTAGGAGGCCGCGTGCTTCTTGTTGCTGAGCATGGTCTCGGCCTGATGCGGGTCGAGGGTTCCCGCCCCGCCACGGGGACCGTAGCCCGCCGACGACGCAAAGAAGTCCAGGTTGTTGCTGAAGAACGTGGCGATCTGGAAGAAATGAAAACGATTCCTCACATCCCATCAAGCACTGTCTGACACATTTCTAAATGATGCTTCAGAGACAGACCGTTACAGCACGGTCTCGCCACGTCCTTACGCTTCCACGCACTGTCGCCCCTGCAGCACCCCCTGCTGGCTCACCTTACTAGTGCAGCTGGTCAGGGACGCCAGTGAGGAGAGCAAGCACTCATTCGTGGTACGCAGCTTCTGGGTGACGGTGGGCAGCTCCTGTTCCAGCGCCACCTTCTGGCTGTAGTGCTTGAAGAGCTCTGATAAAGAAAAAGGGAAACAGGGAGATACAGACAGGTTGGAGATTAGTTCATCAGTCATCCATTCTCAGATGCTTTTTCATTTCAAATGATTTCACTGCATTACTGCAGCAAGGAACAAACTCAGAGTAATGGAGTACTTTAATGCAAAGTGCATTTGCTGTGTGAAAGCTTGTCTTTACCTTCCCTGTGGGATCAGTAAAGTGATCCATTTGTGTAAAGGGGTCATAAAGAGAGGAGGAGGCAAGAGGCAGGAGGCCTGGGGCGAGGGGCGGGGCATGAGGTGAGGGGCAGGGCATGTCACGAGGGGCAGGGCCTCACCCTTGGTGGTGTCGTGCAGGCCGTGCAAGCAGGCAGCCAATTGGGTGAAGACTGCACGTGAGCTGCTCTGGGGCATGGCGTCCGAGCGCATACCTGTCAAACACACACACACAGTCACATCTTCTATGAACAGTCATCAGTTCCATAATCAGTACATTAACACATCGTGCTACAAAAAGGAAGAGAATGCAGTGTATATGGCACCTTTTCCAGTTAAAAAAATAAGACATACTGGTCACCAAGGCAGTATGTGTGGCCTTCAGGATGATTGCAGTTTTGCTAAAACATCATCGTTATTTCGAGCTCCTGTTGTTCAATGAATATTTAATGGTCGTGATAGACTGGGTGGGAGGGTCTTTGTGGGAGGGGCAGGACTCACTGGGTAGGGCCAGGAGGCTAATGTAGCCCTGCAGCTTCTCAAAGACCGTGGTGACGCTCTTCATGTCAGCCTGGACCTCCCGGTTCTTAGCGCTCAGAGCCGCTGTGCACAGAGGCACGTCAGACTCCTCTTCCAGGCTAGAGAGAGAAAGAAAGAGACAGAATTGTGAGTGTTTGTGGTGGCATTCAAAAACACATGAAGCAAAACAAAGAGGAGCCAGCCGCACCTCTTCAGCTGATAGGGGAGGATCTTCTGCAGAAAGCTGGTGTACGTGAAGAAGGATTTGGAGAAGTCCTGCAGTTTTCCCACTGTCTCCTACAAACACATGAAAAATGGATAAATCATGTACAACAAAAATAAATACAATATTTACAAGATATACAGATGTAAAAATAAGTGCTATACTCACTGGGATCTAATATATACATATAAAATAAAAATAAAAAACGTACAAGTACAGTGACGGTGTCCTCTGTGATGCTTTGATGTAGTTGCAACAAACCGTCCTCTAGGGGACGCACGTAAGCTGCATTCTCGTGCAGATACTGAGAGAACTGACAACGAAGAATAAAAAAATAGAGGAGGGGGGGGGGGGGGGCACAAAACCAATCAGGTGTTTGTTTGTTTGTCTTAGTTAACATGTAAACCTAAAAAAAATGCGGATGCTGTGGACAGTGGGTGCGTTACCTTCTGGTTGACGGGTGAGACGGGCTCGATGGAGGAGTCCAGGGGGTAAATATGGATCCTCTGCTCCGTGTACGAGTGGAAGTGGAGGAGGGCGGAGACCAGGTCCTGCACAAAGCCCACGGCCTGTCCGGCTGCATCACGCGCTTTGAGCTGAGCACAACAAAAATACCAGGCCACCTGTAAGAGGTGACCACCCATGCCGGTGGCACTACCATGCCAGCGTTAAAGATGTGCCACAATATTTGCTCAGCAATGGTGCAGGACTGGCCAGCGATGACCCGAGTGGAACACTTACAACAGTGAAGGTGATACGAGGTTCTGCAGTATGGGACTGCTTATACGCAAGTGTTATAGTTAAACCTAATAATGTTTCCAGTGAGGGTGGGAAAAGATGGTTTCATAAAGAGGGTGGTGACTGCGTATTATATATATATATTATTATTATATGTGAGGATCATATTTCATTACCTGATGTCTTCTATTGTGTGGGGGAACATTCAAGCTGTTGTAGTCACCAAATTCTTCAGAAAAGATAAAACGACCATCAGTCTATTAAACAAGCATTCTCTCTTATATTCAAGCGTTCTCACTTACATAAACAAGTGTTTTAAAAGGTACCAGCTATCAGGCATGAAGACAGGGAAGAACACTGGTGCTAAATACTTTTCATCAGATCATTTTCATCAGATGGTGTTTAAAACCCTTTAGCCCGGCCTCATATGAATATTAATCAGATAGCATCACAGGACAAATATGAAAAGAAAAAAAAACCTATTTAAAATGAACTGAAAGTGATCAGTAGATTTTGGGCAATATATTGATTGATTTTCATATTACAGTTTCATTGTATTATACAGGGGGATGAAGAATTGTGCAAACTAATTTTCTATTCCCCCCAGACAGTGTTTTGGCGTGTGGCCAGACTCACTGGTGTCATTGAAGGGGACTTTTTCCTGGATGACACTGTTGTTGTGGTTGAGCTGGCTGCTCAGCTCGGTCTGGTATTTACGCAGTTGCTGCTGGCTGCAGAGACGGAGTGCACACGCGCACACACACACACACACACACACACACACACACACACACACACACACACACACAAACACACACACACAACATAGTGCTGACCCCATGCTTTTCATCTTACTGAAAATGTTGAACAGTCACTTGCAATCCCAAGTGTTCCACTGCAATTTTGACACAAATGTGGCAGTATGTGAAGTGGACAACACACTACTGCATATCCAGCGTTACGAACTTGGCGCTAAAAGAGCTCGGCCTACCATTCTTCAGTCCTGCGTCTGTACTCCTTGGCTTCCCGCTCCAGCGTCTGGACCTTGATCTACAATAAACCAGAGAACGCTCCCGATGAAGCCTCGTCCCACTTCCGCCTTCCTGCCCATCTCAACCCAGAGTCTCCCTGCCTTACAAACCAGCCTCCCCGGCGTGGCCGGACGTCCTCACCTCCAGACGAGCCTTGTCGCTCTGCAGCTTCTCTGTGGTGTCGGTGTGCTTGACGTTGAGGCCGTCCACCACGGCCCGGTGCTGCTCCGCGTCCCTCTCCAGCTGCTCCAGCTGGGTCCTCAGTTGCGCCTCCTGCTGGCGGTGAAGCTCGTCTGCCTCATAGAACTGAAACCGTAGGTCGGGGGGGGGGGGGGGGGGGGGGGGGGGGTCAACTAAACCAGCACATGTTTCCACCATGGCCTAGGTGTGTGTGTGTGTGTGTGTGTGCGCGTGAGAGAGAGAGAGATAGTGTTGGAAGGGGTAATCAAGTGTTGCTTGTCTCCTCAAAAGAGTGTGTTAGAGGCTGTGTTGGCTTGGTAGGTCACACACAACATAGCTTTACCCGAATATGAAGCCTTTCATTCTCCTGAATCTTCTTTTGTAAGTCCTCATCAAACACACTCTGGGTCTCAAAATTCGGCTGAGGGGGAGAGTCTCCTTTACTCTATAGGAGGACCAGTCAAACACCTTACATACAGTGAGGAAAATGTGTCGCATCTCTAACCAAACTTAACAGGTCATGCGTGAGTTTACTGCCCGACGCCACTTCCGTTTTTGAGCAACACTGGCTCTTATTCCTAATGAAGTTCACGCGAGTGCCTGTGCGAGCGTGTGAGGAGGAGACTCGCCTTGCTCCTCCTGCCTTTGGTCTCGCTGGCCTGCAGCTCCTCCTGTAGAAGCTCCACTCTCTTGGTCAGCTGCTGGTTCCTGAAGACCAGGCTGTCCATCTCCTGCTCGGACTTCCGCAGACTCTGGTCCCGCTGCTTCAGGTCATCCTGCGGTGGAAGCCGAGGCGCGGCGGCCGGGTCATACGCATTACACGGTGTTGTGTGTTGCGCGATGTTATGAAACACTAGAATAAAATGTATGTGTAGAGGTAGGAGGCGGCCGTGTTACCTTTAAGGAGTTAGAATTAGCCTGCTCATCCACCACAGCCTTCTTCAGAACTTGGTTCTGTGCCCTGAGCTGTCCATATGAAACACATTCTTAAGAGTGAAACTTAAAACAACTGGCAATCATTCATTCAATCAGGAAATAAAGAGTTTGAGGGGTCCGAGTTGCAGCTAACTTTGCGACCACCGATTTCTGTGACTGTGGAGGCAGCATCACACAGGTCGTCAGAATGTGTGACCCCACCATACCATCATAATAAAGGAGTTAAAGAACAATAACAGTGTTTCTAGAAGTTGTGTTGTCCTTTCACATAGGTCTTCATGTCTGGCATCATCAGAGAGACAGCTGCACATTGCAACAGTTGGGGTCTCATATTCTGATGACTGCACATTGGTGTTCAGTCAACTTCTGTTTACGTTTCCTTGCACTACAATCTGTAAAACTGTTATTATACATTAAACGTTAGGTAAATAGTTTAAGAGCAATTTAATGTACAGTCCAATCACAGGATTCGGTGGTCACAGATTTTGTTGCAACTCCATGCGGATGTTTACATGAATTCCCTTAATGGCCGTTTCCTTAATGGCAGTCAGCTGACTGTGCCCACGGACCACGTGGGTACTCTGCAGATTAAGCATTTCTGTACAGCAATTTAACGGTTCGTCGAATAACTGCACAGGCCAGCATTCTGGCTGTGGTAATTTAGATTAAATGCATTTGGTAAAGAGAAACAGGAGACAAAGATTTAAAGTCACATTTGACGTTGAATGCTCATAATCATTGTTGGCCCCATCATAAACCACCATGACAAGTGACGGGTCCTGATCCAAACTAGCTAAATGTATTTCAAGTCAACTCTAACATAACAGGTGTCTCCAGAGCTGCTAATTAAACGTATTCCCTCTGTGTGTCTGATAAAATACTAACGCATCAAGGTAAAACTGAAGCTAGGTGGCCAACATTTCCGGTGTTTTTGTGCCATCAAATGGCCAGCTAGATGACTTGGACCCGCTGATGAGCCGACCGTTCAGACCTCAGGAAGCTTTGAGAAACCTTTCTGAATAGATAACACCAGCCATCAGCCTCCGATGGCCATTAAATGCTCCAACCCAGCCCATGGTCCTTATTTTAAAAGCACTTTACCTTAGAGTATTCTTGAGCAAGCTTGGTATACTTCGCTTGGAGGTCTGCGGTCATTATTGGATCTCGGATTGAAAACGAAAACCTTGAATCGAGAAGGGTGACTTCTGAAACTCTGAGCCCAACCACCAAAACACGAGCAGCGTGTTCAACCAAAAAAACCTCAAACCATTTCCCCACACAGCCTGCTGGGCTGGGCGGGCTATGTCGGTACCGACCTGGACTAGCTGCTCACGCAACGCCTAACAGCGACGACTAATCCGTTTAGCACACCAACATTAGCTGGAAACAATATTTTAACGACATTGTAAGCAAACGTTATGAGAGGACTGGTGAGAACCGCACCACAAGTAGACAATAACAGTGGTGTCTTGAACCGTCACCGAGGAATGTGGCTAACCTAGCCAGCATAGCTAGCGCGCTAACACATTTCTTTGAATATTGCTAAGTGACTCTCTATTTTTTAAAAAGCCGAATCAACTTAAACTTTACTCGTGTTTAACGTGTTGTCGTGAAGCAGTTTACGGTCCAAATTCAACTCCAGCTAGTGGAAAGTGAAGTTATCGTCAAACTATAGACGTCCCGAGTTTTCATAATAAAAGTAGCCAATTAAGTAACAGTGTTGCCAAGATTTTAATCGTCGGATATGATCTCAAGTTCAACCAATCAGCACCGACTATTAGCTTAGTATTAGTAGTTCAAGGTTTTCTTTATTCAACAAAAACGATAACAATCTTCAATAATCTTTTTGCTGAAAATATTCCATAGCCACATTCTCTTATCTGGACACACTGATGTACTTTATTTGTCAGGGTATGGAATTTAAATTTGTCTGCAACATTGAATAACAGATTAATGGATTTGCTTATTCCTGAGTGTATGAACGTCACACAAAACCAGCTTTAAGTAGCAGGTTGTTGTATTGTCTTTGCTGCAATAAACCAACCATATTTGAACCATACCATTCCCACCTGAAGTTGTGGTTATGGCAAATCAGAGGCTTGACTCTGAATCTAATGCTCACAACAATGGTAAATATGACAAATTGCTCAAACAATTTTGTTACTGCAATGCCTGACAAAATGCATCTGTATATAGTCTTGCACAATATAGTTATATATAATTCTGTAATGCACTACATTTAAAAAAAAGCCTCAAGAACAAAATACAGGAACTGGTAATGAACCTTGGTAAAATAATTCAGTATATACTTTAATAGAGCTAAAAAAAAAAAAAAAAGGATCAGACCTTTCCACCAAAACATTACCAGTTATTAAAGGCAGAAAATAACTAGACTTAAAAGCATCTAAGAATATTCTAGAACACTATATCGGTTGAATAGATTCAGCACTTTCAGTTGAATGTGTGTATCTGGGATGGGGTCTGGGTGTGTTTTACCCAGTAAGAAAAGGAAAGACACCAAAAACATTACCACAAAGAGTCTAATTTTGATTGTCTGCTATGTATAAAAAAAAAACCAAGTCAAGTAATTCCTCTAGAAGCTTTATTGGTGCTTGTTAACATTTCACAATGCATTCCACGGAGTTCACCACAATTGTATGAAGAATCATTCACAATTACTTGCATAACAAACAATGCTTTAAGTTTTCATGTTACATAGTTTTGCAGCTTTAGGTATTGGGTCCACAGATAAATGACTAGTTTTTTTTATTATTTTTTAATTTTTTAAGTTAATGTCTGTAAACGTGTTCTTCCAGAGATTTCACTATATCGCTGCAATGAAATTATGTTTTGATGTATGCTCTTATCTTGTCAGATTCTGCCAGAAATACTCAGAAGCATGAAGTGCCATGGAGCAACTTTTTGCTAGTACAACACAAGAGCCACTTCAAAAAGCAAGAAGCTTTGTGAAAGTCTACACAGTTAATCAATAAAACAGTACAATCACAGTAACACTAAATCATACCAAAAATGGAGATACCAAGTTTGTCCCCCCAGTCCCAAAAAGGTACCATTAAACTCGTTAAAAAAGGTAAACCTATGTAAATTATTTCTGAAATAACATGGGGGAACTAGAAAATAAAACCAGTTAACGAAATACTGTTTCATTCTTTGAGGGGTGAAACTCAAACATCAAAGGATTTTTTTGTCTGCTCATTTATGCCAATCTTGATAAATACGTAGTGGCTCAAACTTATTTGTAGCAACCTTTTGGAGAAAAACAAAGAATAGGGAAAAGAGGACAGATAACCGAGCCTTTCACAGAGTGTGCGGGATTCTGTGGTGGAGGAAGATGTATGAGAACAGTGGCGAGGAGGGCACCCCACCCCAATCCTCAGAGCCACTTCAGGCTAAACATGTCAGACTCCTGTCCAGCACAAACTGCTTTTTCACTCAGCCTTCTTCTTTGCACCAGGGATTTTAGCCTGGATCCTAGAGGAACGACAGAAATATCAAACAAGGTGATTAAAATTTTTACAACCCAATTATATCCTGGTTGTATTAAAAAGCACAAGGTCACACCCAACTCACTTAAATGCAAAACAAAACATGTAACAACTCAAAATGCAACAAATCAAACATACTTTCCAGTGATGTCCTTGATCTGCTTGTTTACCAGGGCGATGTAATGGTCAATTTGCGTCTATGGGAGAGAAAGTAGAGGCAACAAATATTTCAAAGTCAAAACAGACAAACACTAACAAATCTCACCAATACCCCAAAATGTGAATGTGTGAAAAAACCTGCAAACTTGGTAAAAGGGGTTAAACTGCATGTAATATTTTAAACAGGGATGAAGTTAAAACCTGTTACTATGAGAAAGAAATAATATTAGTAGGGTTTATAAATTTGAGAATTATTAGTACAGGGGCCCTAACGGAAACCGTGATCCTGAATATCTGGAACGCGAGTAAGTGAACATGCCTCCTAGCTACCTTCAAAACCCATGTGCCCCTGCACATCTAAACTCAGGTTAATAAAAGACAGAAAGTAACAAAGGTCAATGAGAGTTGACATGAATTTTAAAGTCTAGTAGCCATTTGTCAATTTTTGTAAGTTCTCCCAGATTGCGCACATTTGCTATTACACTTCCAGTGCAGTCTGGGAAACCATTTTACTTGCATACTGAAACATTTTGGGTAATGGCAATAATGTTGAAGTAACGGTTTAAGTATTTGTGTAAAAGATCATTACTTTGATTTCATTTGTCTTTGGGGTTTCCCCTCCTATGACTACAAGCCCTGTGCAGTGAGATTGTTATTCTTCTGTTCTCTGAAGCATGTTTAAGCAGCTTCAGCTTATGATCTCCCCTCCCCCCCCAAACACACTGCAACTATTGCGGTGTGCGTGTGCTTTTTGGAAGATAATCTATACTGGTTAACTAGTAAATTATCACTTGTGTGCTTGTCGGAAGGTCCACCCTCTGTACACTAAAACCATGGAGGTCTGAGATAGTCATCCTGGTTTGTGTTTAAGTGAAAATCAAGCTTCTTTCAATCTCACAGAAACAACGAGAGCATCAGCCATTTTATTATTTATCACGCGTTACGACAAGATTCACGGACAAGTTTGCCATTTCCTCCACTGTTGAAGGTCACGGTAATGCATTAAATCTTATAAACTCTGTTTCTTCAATAATCCCACATTTCACTGCTCATAAACACCACTTCTTCGGCTGTTCGGGTCAAGCAGGGCAAGTGGCATTTTCCAGTGACGTTTCTCTGTTTCAAACGCAGCATAGTTTTAACACCTACTCCCTAATAGGAATTTTGAGCAGGAACCATAGCAGTATGTGAAGATCCTGCAGCTCTGCAGGCATGCTTCAAAGTTGCAGTGACTTATGAAATTAGCTGCACGGCACATGCCAATTTAACCCTGATCTTACAGTTCTTTCAAGAATACTATAAAAATACACACGTGGCCTTTGTGTTTACAGCCTTTTATTCCATAAACATGAGTTCTAGGCTGCTGTGAGGGACGTGAAATGCCTGTGTGTATTGCAAACCATAATGTGTATCGTTACCTGGTGTTTTTCGTAGACTATTGGTAGGGTGAAAACACCAACCAGACCTGAAAAGGTAAAAGAAACATTTAAATATTCAACCTTGCCCATTTCATTGTAGACCGCACTTGCAACCTGGCAATCAGAACATGATCTACTTATCTAGAAACTCACTAAATTAGCTACACCATCTTTTCCCCCGTGTGCAGGTCAAATATAACATAGGAGCTAATTAGCTTACTTTAGCTTAACCAAAGTAACCAGCCCTTCACAGAAAAGGAAACTTTCCTCAGCAGGCAGTGGTTTTGTTTACTGAAGGGCACCAACTCCTGAAATGTTATGTTATATAAAACATATTCCATTGGGTCCAATGCCCAGTACAGTACCACTGATGCATTACAAAAATAGAACTCCATCCAATACGCAAGATGCCTGCCAGTGTATTTCCAGTCTGCCAGTACCAAGCCATGGAAAAAACAAGACTACCCAGTGCGCATCAGTCTACCCAAGAAGCTGGTGCAGCCAGTAGTATCAATACATAATAACGAATAATAACAGGACATCCAAGCTGCAGACGATCCTTAAAATGCTGACGCATCAGTGCTAACCCAGATCAATGACCATACGTTTTACTGGACCGTCCTAGGAAAGCACTTTTTTTTTTTATTGTTTACACAAAATACTGCAATTCACAAATTGTGTATCTATGGAAAAGTAATTGTAAAATGTAAAACTTTTACTTCAAATAAGACCTTAATATCTTAAACCCCATTTATACTAAATAGATTTTTTTCTGGTACAAAATAGCCCCAGATAGACAATGTTTAATAAATAATATTTTGTAGTTGCAACCTACAAAAGCTATACATTATGCATGGAATTTTGAGTTAAATTTAACAATGCTTAAATTGGGTAGCCCCACCTATCTCTGTAATCCACAATTTCTTATCCCATGCGAATGTCATGAACATTAGAGAGGTCTTGCGGTAAAAGGACTTTAGGGGCATACGTCTGGAACACTAATCTCATCCATATAGTACTATAGTCGATCTAAAGGGACTAAGCAAAGCAAAAGTCAAAAACCAGAAACTACCCAGAACCAGTGCAAAGAATCATATTTTACTTATGCTCTATTGGACTGAAAATGTGGACAAATTTGTGTTCAAGTAAAAAGAATAATTATTAAAATGTCCTTCCTTAAAGATTAACCGATTGTCTTAAGATCATTGTTGCAAAGCTGTGAGGGTATAAAAAAAGTGTTGATCAATGTCAGACCAATAATTGCTCAACCAAAGCTGTGGTCAAATCCCACATAGCAGAAGAACCCTTACCCAGAATGAGAAGAGTGAGTCCATTAAACAAGGCACCGACATATGTTAGGATCCACATGATCACAGCAAACTAGAGTAGACATAAAGGGAGAAATTAAGTAAACAAAACACTTATTACACATTGTTAAGCATCATTAGGCATTATTACACCAGATCCCAGCATTTTCAGACTTCAAATATTAAAATTATTTCAGTACTACTTAATCAAATTGTTTTAATTTGCCATTCGGGATGTTATGATCTAAAGAGTTTTGGTCAACAATAAAACTTGGACTTAATGAGTTTCAGCTATGCACACTATGAACCTAAAATACTTTGCCACAATTGTCAGTAGCGCATAATGTCCCCCCCCCCCCCCCCCCTCCACTCTTCCATTGGATAAAGAAAGCAAATATGCGGTTTGTGTGCCTCCTTTAGTAGAACATGGAGATTCTCAGAGGACAATTGGGAACACTTAGAAGAGTCTGGCGAGGTATTTCAGAAAATGTAGGCATCTTAAGTTGAGTCAGTGGAGACCTCCTGACCCAGTGACTGAAAGAGGACCATTCACCACCACGGCAAAGCCTCATGGGATTGGTGGAATTCAGGGCCAAGCAAGAGAAAAGTGACATTTATTGAGCAAGCTTTGAATTTCAAACTTTGAGCTTGTGCAAGGCACAATACACAGCAGGGGCGGAGCATGGCACAGCCAATCACAGAGAATCTAGCCTAACGTTATTGTAACACTCGAAAATTCCTCCACGTTCATCTTAGGTTTGCAACATCCAGGACCTTATATCAAAAAGTACAGTATGTATAATTAAAACCAGGAATGAAGAAAAAAAAAAAAAAAAACAGCACATAGTACGGTGTTAAGAGACATGAACCTTACCTTGAGAGAATCGACCAGGTCTTCCACCAGGAAAAGGCGGCGCAACTCGATAAGGATTGCGTTGACCCGCTCAAGGACCACATCGCTGTATTTATGGACCAGCTCTTGGGACAATGCTATCTCCTGATCCAGGTATGCCCTGAACAGAGAACATGCATCGGTAAGAATGCGAAAAACAAACAAAAGCTGATCTGGGTCCAGCAGCCGAAGTATCCCAAGCCAGCTCAATCACAACTAGAGCCCATTGGCTACCAAACACACATGTAATGCATCAAACACAGCAACATCCCTCTGTGCTTTACTCACCTGAACGGGTGGCCCTCATCAGACTTCTGGATGGCCTGCAGCACACCCTTGTATATTCTCAAGGTGACAGTGACGGAGAGGAGGGCCAGGGCCACGTAGGAGAGAACGCTGATGATACTGCACGCGCTCAGTGAGAGCAAGAGCAGCAGAAGGGCTCCGAACACCACGCCCGTGTTCTTGACATCACGCCAGTACAGGAGATCCACCACTGCAATCAGAGGGGATCATGGGAGGGATCACAAGGGGGGTGGAGCAACAAGACTAAAGAAGCTACACCCATCCCACCCCCCCCAAACCCTGCACCACCTCGAAGTCAAACTTGAGTAGTAGACAGCAGAGATAAGAACTGCTGAAGAGGAGCTCAAAAGTTATGCAACTAAATTCAGATTTGCTTTAGGAATAAGTAGCTGCCAAATTTAAAGCACATTACTTGAAATAATTTGACCAAATGTATGTGACAAGTACTGTAAATGACTACAACGATTATTAAACCATGCGTCTAGGTAGCCAAGTTTGACCCGACTGTTCATTTCATGATATGACGAACTGAAAGGACACTAAGGATGATGATGACAAAAATGGAGAAAATCAAATGTGTGCATTCATTCATACGGATTAGAAAAAGGCTGGGAATCTAGATGGTATTGATCTCAGATGATGACCTAATGAAATGAAGTGCCATATATGGGACAAGCATTGCTGCAAAATGCTAAACTGTTAGTTACTGTTACCTTTTCTTTTTGTAATTTTGGATTACATAAACAAAAATAAAATCTACAGACACAAGGCAAAAGAGTCACTTTTGGCATGTCTATGTATCTGCAAGCATGACCTCGTTTGACTTATGACCAATAATTTCAATTATTCTTCGCATTACGCAACAGCCATTATACTGACATCTAGCGGCCTGGATGCTTCAGATAATCTGTACTAAAGGGGGGGGGAGGCTCTCCATGGAACACAAACCCGTCAATTTGAGGACTACAAAACAATCCGATTCTCACTCACGGGGCATGTAACACAAAAAAAAAATTTTCATAAATATTGTTCGCCACTGGGTGATAAATGCCCCCGCACACCGACACAACAAACTCACAAATGACCCCTGCCTCGCTAAGGGGGACAGGGGACCTGTGACCCTGGCCATAATCCAAACTCTGCTCATCCGTGTGTCTCTCCTTCATTTCTACCAGCAGCTTCTTCTCAGCGGCTGCAGAGCCACGGGGCGACACTGGGATGACGGCATTAATTCCGGACAGGTCAGTCCGGAATTAGACATGAAAGAGGTTATTTTTTGCCCTGGTGACGCATCTTCCTACGGAACGCAGGGGACGAGTGTAAAACCGCCGGTTTTGCAGGCCACAGCACAAATGAACTGTACCGCATACCAAAACCACGGATAACGAATAACGTAATCGTTTCACCGCCAGTGAACCTGCTGGCCGGTGCCGTTATCGGTTAGTGCGTCTGTCCTCTCTGCCACACGCGTGTCGTGCGGACCAACGTTTAGAAAACACTTGATCTGCACCGATATTTACGTCGCGCCTCCTCCGGTCTTTTATCGACCGAGTACACACACGTGTTCCACGTTAGGAGAGCAGCAGCACGCCGACGGTAACGGCGTGGAGGAGGCTCGCCCGCTCCGAATAGGCTTGCCTACATATGGTAAGCACGAACCAGCGTCTGGGCGTCTAAAAATAGCCCACACGGTATCGACCGCGCCGATCCCGTCCAATTACTGCGTGTCGCATCAAAATCACCAACGTCCCTCCGCGTGTATCTGCACTATGATTTACGACGCAAACGGCGAGATTCAAGACTCACTGGTCGCCACCGTCTCCCCGGTTCCCACCGCCGATACGTGACCCGTTCGTGCGCGTTTCGCGGTTAGAGGTACGACACAACGCCCTTCCAAAGGAAAACGACGCAGCAAGTATTTGATCTAACGCGAGCCCGAACCGGCACAATAAAAACAAGAGGACAAGGAGAGAGCACGAACCCCGTTTGGCGTCCATCTTGCGCCGCGCGCTACAGCACCTCGTTCTAGCGAGCGCGAGAGCCTCGCTCACTTCCTGCTAGGTCGCCTGCTCAGTTCACACCCGGGAACGATGTATCGCTCCAAATAGACGCTCACCTCGCCGAGACGAACCCTAAACTGGGTGCAACAGCAGCGCTCACACTTTTTCTAAAACACAACTACAAGAGGTCCAAAATCTCTCTTTTTTTAAATAATAATATAATTTGGAATGTGTAGAGCAAGTGGCCATGTAATACTAACTCAGACATGAATCATACATGTGGGCATAGAAAAGTAAAGGCTCATTTCTCATAATAGGTAGGCCATTCAATTATAAAACCAATAATCCATTTTAACAACTCTCAACACAAATCATAACTCATCACACTAATTTGGATGTAAACATAGCAAGATGCTCAGTCATTACAAGACAAAAGGCCATGAACACTTTGAATAATGTAAAATGCTCCTCAGATTAAAGAGGCAGGTTTGGATTCACCGAGGTCATGGTTATACTTTTAAAAATGCTGTGCCTTTATGACCATGCACCTCAATATCATCTTGGTGTGGATGATGGAGCTGACCCTCAGCACAATGGCCTCCCTATTGCAACGCGAGTCAATTGTGACACAGCATCTTTAATCTGTCGCAAAGGCAACTCTCGTGACCGTCGGCCGATGCAAACTGCCTAAAGTTTATGTCCAAGAAAGCTCTGCACTCATCACAAAACATCACAACGAAAGGAAAACCGTAACCCGGAGATGATCAAAAATGGACACCTCTGTGTGAAACTAGACTTGAACATTGATTACAGTACCACAACAGCAATGTCATGGCACTGGGGGCATAGCATGACTTTTTTTTTAGCTCCCAGGGGAGTATGTGGGAGTTTCAGCCTAGATCAGGGTACTGTTGCACATTCCAGAGGTTCTTACTACATCATGCATATCTGCCCTTCAACACAGTTAAACACAAACTCAGATGATCACGACTATCTGAAAATCATTACAGACCTGCAAACGTTTGGCACATATCTGCCTGCCTCACCCAGAAACTTTGAACACAGCAGCTCTATCATCACAGAAAAGCTATACTGGGTGCAAAGGTTCTCCTGACATGCACACAGGTTTCCAAGGACAGAAAACCTAAAATAAACCTTCAGAAAATGAAGGAAAAAATAAAAAATAAAAACACCCACGAATATCTTAAAGTCTAAAACCGCTGCAGGTAAATTACAAATCACCAACACCATTGGGAATCAACTTAAAGTTTAACCAGCTTTCCATAACCGCTCACTTATTCTTACTCCGAAACTATTCTTTCCTCCACCTTAAAACATTTCAATGTCAGAATCAATGAGTTAATTAATTTAACAACCGGCCACTGGGTAATTCACAACCGCAAAACGTTCTGGTCCAGCAGAGCAGGCGCGGCGGCTGTACCCTTGTCTCTCCAGTGTGGAGTAAGCAGGCACTCCTTATTGTCCATGGTTTCCCTGTAGGATGGTAGGGGCAGGTCTGCAGGGGATCAGCTTGGCATTCCAAGTGAGGAGCTCAGAGCCGCAGCGGCAGGCGGGGGCGCGGGGGCCGAGCTGCAGTGAGCAGGAAGAGGAGAAGGAGGACTCCCTCCACGGAGACCACTGCACCTCTCTAACTCACTCACTCACTCTCTCTCTGCCTCTCTCTCAGGCTGCAGGACTGAGGTCAGCTGACTGTCTGCTGGCTCTGGGAACAACTAAATGCACCAACGCAGCAGTTCTATTTCCCCCTATCAATCCCTGTCTCCTCCCACTCACCCCACCCCCAAACACACACACACACACACACACACACACACACACACACACACACACACACACACACACACACACACACACACACACACACACACACACACACACACACACACACACACTCTCCTCCTTAGAAATTTGTATCTGCAAATACAGATGTACAGTTGTTCTCACTCGTCACACAGACACACAAATTCTAAAACATTAAAGCGGCTTTTTTTTTTTATGCAGGTGTGAAACCACATGTATCCTAATAGCGGGTTTGAATTAATCTCAAGTGTTTAAAGAAGCTCCTGGCAGAGCACCAGAAGCTATGCTGTCGGAGCAGCTGTGTGTGCACGATGACCATGCACTTGATTCAGATGGTGACAGAGAGCAGCCCTTTAATGTCACATCAGGAGGGTGAAGCAGGCTGTTCAATGAAATGCACAGTCACCTGTATTTTTCAACAGCACCACTGTAAAGGATATAAAACTATACCGTGACCGGAAAATACAGTGCCATCCACTAGATGGCGCCTCTCTCAAAGAAAACGAAAAGTCATTTCTCAGTTTTTCCGGACCTGCCAAGTCAAAGCAAAGCACCTTTTCCAGTCAACAAAGCCATAACTAACAAATAATGATTTTTACTCATTCTGTAATTCATTTCAAGGCAATATGAAGACAAAGTTCACAGTGAAGCCTTTAGGTGTGGCCCTGAGTCAACGACCCATGCCAATGAAACTGCAAAGGGTCTAAATTCCAGTAGCCTGCAATCAAGCACGATTCACTGTCTAATGTAACCAACACAGTGAGGTAATGTTACTGATAAACTATCTGTTCGTCACGTCCTGGTTTTGCAATGTAAATTCTTCTTGCTCCATCAATCTGGTGCCTTAAATTGGCCCTGCACAGACACAGAGTAATGTCCCTTCAAACTACCAAACATTTTAACACAGTTATAAAATCTTTGAATCGTCTCATCTGACTTGTTTGAGAGCTACTAAAACACAAATTAATGAAAATTAATCTGCAAATGGTCTCTAAATAAACACTACAGTAATTGTTAGATACGTCTCCACTGCTGACCTATTGATTTGTGTGTGTAAGAAAATGGGTGTGTCAGTACATGGTAGACTGTGATAAGGAAAACAGAACCAATCATGATTACATTAAAGGTTTTTCTTCAGAGATAACGGAGGATCATGATTGGCTATTTAAAAATAAAAAAAGCATTTTACTCATAAAACTCATAACTAAAGATGTAGCAGGATAAATGCTTCAGTTACACGCCAACATTGCTTACATAAACAGGAAAAAAAAAAAAAACCAAAGCTTTTTTTTTTTTGATCTACTGGTAAAATGCACAATTTATACAGAAATGAAATATGAACTGTTTGCCTAGAAGAGTGAGGAATGTGAAAGAATGTTCAGAGTATAAATGTAATGGTTTATGAAAATGAATAAACAGGAATGAATTATAATGGGAACTCAACGGTGTCTACAATCACTACAAACGTATACCATGCACAAGCACCATGCGGTGTGTGTGGGGAGATGACACGATGCAGGAAGGAAAAAAGAAAAGATGAAGAAATGAAGGCACATCCATAAAGGGGAAATAACTGGAAGGAGATGAACGTATCCGTTGTTAAAGAGATGAGACAAGTCTCTACGTCACCTGCTCCTGCTCTCAGGCGAGGCAGCTCCACTTCTTTAGGTTCTTTCTTCGTTGTCGCCACCTCAGTTTTGACCACAGGGTGCACCACGGGCATCTGGGAGGTCACTTGGAAATCAGACAATTCCAGGCCTGCCTTACCTTTCCCTGGACAGGACCCGTCTAAGGGTTCAGTGAGCAGAAGGTATGAACTTTGATTTTTTATTTCTTGTGCCGGAGATCCCGGATCGGCAAATGTCTCCTCGGGTATCGGCACAGTGGCCTCGTCGTCCGGAATTTCTGGTGCCTTGGCGAATTTGAAGTCGAGCGTCTCCAGAAACTCGTCTATGGCGCCTCTAGGTGGCTTCTCGAGAAATTCAAATTCTTCGGATGATACTTCCTGCTCAGACACCTCGTCGGCAGCCTCAACTTCCTCCTTAGCGATGTTTTTCTCTGGACCAATCTTGAAATTTCCAGGGTTCTTTGCCATGGCCTCCAGCACTGGAGAGAGCGAGTCCGCAGAGGGGCTGTCTGAGTCGGAGTGGTCCTGGGCCTTTCCAGTGGGAAAACTGAGGCACTCAAATTTGTCAACCATCTGAACGGAATCTTGACTTGACGTCTTAAAATCATCTCGGTCTTCAGCTGTAGTTTCAATTCCCTTTGGAGAGATCTCAGCTTCCTTAACAAGGTCGAAGGCACCAAACATCTGATCTGAGGTCTTTTCTTCATCCAGCTTTGCCTTTTCTGCTGCCCTCGCCTCGGTCTCCTCGGTCATCTCCTTAAGCAAAGGAATCTTTGTGTCAAAAGCAAATGGATTGTTTGCAGACAGGGAGAATGGGGCATTGGGTGAATCATTCCCACTTCTGTTGACTGGACTGAAATCAGGGCTTCCTTCGGATGATCCCGAGTCCACTTTGTCATGGTTGAGTGGTGAAGACTTCAAAATGTCTGGGAGAGAGGGCGGTAAACCAGACTCCTCATGACCTTTACATGCAGATGAAAAAAGGTCAGATGAAGCAAGCTGTTGTCTCAGTGACTCAGTGACTGCATCGCTGGAATCACGTGACTGCTCAAAGTCCTGCAAAAGTGCTTCATCCTGAAACTCTCCATCATAAGCATTTTGAACCAGGTCTGGAGATGGACTATCAGACATCTTTGCTGCTCTGGTGTCTTCTGTAGTTTCTCCAAAATGAGAGAACCCACTACCAGCATTGTCAACAGGTGAAAAACCTTGAAAAGGATTCTTTTTCATTTCGAACATTAAGTCGTCATCAGACTGGTTTAGTACATCCAGATCGTATTTAGGCATGTTCCTAGAAGGTGATTCATCGCTGAAAGAATCCATGGTTTTCTTGGTGCTGGCCTGTGAAGCTATAGGTGAAGAATTCCAGATCTCTGTTGAATTAGAGGTATGGCCAACATTAACAATTAAAGGCTGAAGTATACTCAGGAGGGGACCAGAGATGGAAAAGATCCATGGGAGGCTCTGTATTCTTCATCCCTCTTGACCAACACTTCCTGACCAACACGTCAGCCCATGGAACTGAAATGTATAAACTTTATTGCTCCTGACTTGGAGATGGTGAGATGCTGCCATCAGAAATCATCCTAATGATGCCAAGCCAGTTTACATTACACTAACTCATCTAAAAATGCACAAGGCCATTTTGAGAAGAGCATGTGCTCCCTTACACCAACATTAATGCATGGATTTTGATTGTTGGCCATTATTGTTCCATAATACTGGGCATCAGAGTTAAATCAGATAATTCTCAAAGAGAAAGGACAGGAGAGAAGGGAAAAAGAAGCAGAAGGACTCCCTAATTTTCAAGCAGACAGAGAAGAAAATAACCATCAGGACAAATTACACTTCCCATCTTCCCAAAGAAAAAAGTCTGTAAGTAACCAGAACATGCACACAGTCTGATTAAGTAACTTGCATCAGATTCACATTACGACAATATATTTGGTTACCTTAAATAAAACACCAACTGGGTCTCACCAAAACAATAAAAACAAGAATTCTTCAAGAATTCTTAAAATTCACCAAGAGAATGTGGGAATTTATATTTCAATCTGTGGTAATTTAAGATAGCCATGTTTTTAAATGCTTATGTGGAACACATAGTATAGCATATAGGCCTGGATTTGCCAATATGGTATTACATGGTAGTAGCGATTTAGTAATCAATAATAACAGTCAACGAGCATATGGATATGGTAGTGCAACCAAACAGCCTGACAGCAAAAGAATTAGCAGCATGAATGGAGATTTTACCTGAAGAAAATTGCATCAGAGGTGGAGCGGCAGCAGCAGCAGTGGTGGGAGGAAAACTGGGTTCATCTGAAGAAACAAGAGTGGGGGCGTTCCAGTTATGGGACATGCAGCCCAGAAGACTCGGCAGAGACACCGCCATTTACATGAACAAACATCTAAACGACGAACACATTTAGATTAACAAACATCATTAAGCCATGTAATCAGGTGCAGGAAACTGAACGATTCATTTGTATTGTATGTAAAAACTGAACAATAAATCCACTGATGTGACCTAAAAAAAAATCCTGTCTCAAACCAGAAAGCATGGTGTGTCTATGCAAGGACAAGTGCATCAGGACAACGATCTCTTAAGGTGGTCCAGTACTTGCTGTATGGGGAAACATAAACTACTAAATTCAATTTAATTAAAAAATGTTTTAATCATCTCTGCCTTCAAATATTGCAGTTGGGTTTAAACCAGGCAGTGGATCAAAGTCAAAGATCTGGGCTGTGGTCCCAAAAGCATCGTAAGATAAAGCTCATCTTTACTGAACACTCATTGAAGATGATCTTAAAGCCACAATGATATTAGGAAATGGCCTCTGAACCTGTTCACTTCACTTAGACACACAGAATAATTAGCATTTAACACACAAAGATTATGACATTGCATTGTTTCTCACCAAAATGGTGTAAAAACAAATATAATTGTTTTGAACTTTGATCCTAATGCTCATAATTACTAATGTTATTTTCCTTTAGTCAAATTTTCCCTATAACCAGAACAGTGTCTCCATTTAAAGGCTAAAGATACACTCACACTCAATGAATGCATCTTTGAACTCAATGAACTCAACAAAACACATACTGTGTTCAGATAATTAACTGCCAGGGATTTCCAGCATAATTAATCTTCAAAATGTGGCCTACAGTGAACCAAAGAGCAAGCGTGGACACCAAGAGCATTGCTTTTAACAGCATTACTGAGAATGGGGCTTTGAAATGAATACCAGCAGTAGCATGGACCACTTGGGTCTATATATAGATTACTGCTATGTTTCAATCAGCCCCCCAGTATGTCCCCCTATGTCCATCCAGCAGATATGGGTGTGGTTCACAGAATCAAGTCGACGACATGATACGCTTTAAATTAAAAAGTTTTAAGCCAATGAAATATTTTTAATCAACGTAGTTGCGGAAATCTGCAGCATCATTGTATGAGACACTTGCTAGCTAGCTCCATTAGTTTACCCAAACGCCTGTGGGGACAGCACTGATCACCACACAGAGTGTGAAGTGTTAAAATGGCTCAAATATTTACAAAATGTGTCCTTATTACTGCAAAGATGGTTGTGGGTTATTTTTTGTGCATAAAAAACGATAAATTCATATTTGCAGACAAACACAACGTGTAATAGTTTCTGCTTTAGAGCTTGCTTGCTTGCTTTTCGCCCCGTTGTTGTCCATGACAAACTGTACAGGCGCCACATTTACAACGAGAATAATACTCCTGCACCGCACAGTGACTTAATATCTAATTACTGTAATTAAAAACACCAGACATCGCCAATTACATTTTTTGTCTTCGTATTTTCCAGACTTAACCCCGCCCTATCGCCAAAGTCTCGATTAGGCAGTTTACAAGCGGGGGTGGACAAAGTCCCGACACTAAACCTTAAACCAGTTCGCTAACACACATTTAAGTGGCATGTGTTAAAAGCATCGACGAGAATGTGTGTGAACTGTTGAGCCAAATATCTTAACATCTGGGGCCAAATCTGGATGGCTAACGACAGCCACCTTTAAAACCTGCACCTGAAACGATGAGCCGAGCTCAAGTTGAACAACAGCGAAGAAATGGCCAAGACCTTTCTGCGTGGTCGGATCGTTGCTAAACCGGTCCCCCGTATATATTGGTGTATATTTTCTGTATTTCGTGGCCTCAGGCCATCGTTTCCAGGAGGGCGTGTGCGCTCCTTTGTTTGAGTAAACGTCGCTACTAGCTCGGCTAGCTACACGGCGCTCTTCGCTAGCCATGCAGATTCAGGACCAAGCCGGTCTTTACTTGATGTACTACAACTAATCACATCTCACAACGTATTGGAGCCAAATACGGAAAAAAATAAGTGAAAATGAGAAAGTAAATGCGTCTATTAACAGCTGACTGGTTCTTAAAGCTGCTGTCACAGACGCAGGTGGGCCGCCTCAAACGACGGTCAGATAGCCGTCTGACAACACCTTGCTAAGCTAACGGCTAGCGACTGCTTCTCCACCATGATGTGTATGCGTTTCGGCATAAACTATTAAACCTTCCTGCAAATATATGACAGGATATGGATATAGTGGCGTTTATTTATATATAGAAACGAATCATTAAGAGCTGCTAACGCAGAGGCGCGTATTAACGTTAGCTAACGTGTTAGCTAGCGATGCGCGCTCGCGCACCTACAGGACCGAAGCCCATCAACCGTTGGGCGTTTTTTCCTCTTACTCGTTTCAGTCATAACTGTCGCCAATACACACTCGCGTTTAATAAACTGATTTCAAGCAGCGGATGAAAAATAATCTATACTTCATAGGGGAAAATTCGCACTCACGTGACGGTGCAGGAGCTGCAGGAGCGGGCTGGTTGACCGGGGCTCGTACCGGAGGCGGTGTGAAGGGTTCCGCTGGTGTGAGGACAGGCGCCGTAACGGCTGGATCCACCACGGGCGCTGCACTCACCGGCTCCACCACGGGCGCTGCACTCACCGGCTCTGCCGGCTGGGAGGTTCGCTCTGGTTCGACAACAGGCGCCGCCACTGGTTCAACAGTGTGCGTGGTGGTGATCTTTTCCTCTTGCAACACGTTTTGCCGGTACGCAACAGACTCAAAAGCTTCCTCGGGCTTTGCGAAAGTATCCACCGGCTCCGGAACCTGCTCGGGTGTCACTTCTCTCTCAAGTTGGGTCGGTTCCGACGCGTCCTCCGGTTCTCGACCTGGCACCGCGACTGCCTCCACTGTAACGCCCTCGTGCCTCACCCCTGTGTGGGTGCTGTCAGGTGTGTGTGCCACTCCACACTCCACGGGCTCAGAATTAAAATCAAGGATTGGTTCGGTCTCGGCTTTGTTTGTGGTCGGCACCACCACCACCACCTCCTCCTCCTCCACCTCCTCATCATCTTTGGTCAGTTGCTCCGTGGCATCCGCTACTGTGCTCGTCACCATCATCTCGGGCTCAAAGGTTGAAGGCACCTCACCCGTTAGTTGTTGTAAAAGAGGAAATTGTTCCACTCTCTCTTTGTACAAATCCTCGTATTCTGGCTGTTGACTTTCGTGCAAGTCAGTCACATTCTGGGCCCCACCTGCCGAACCTGCGTGTTCATCCCGAACAACGTCTTTAGCCGCAGCATCCACGCCAATCCCCTCTAAATCACTCACTCTCAACTCTCGCCGAGGCTCGTCTCCCACTTCGTTTTGAGTTGAGGAAACTTGTTCACTGTCTGCCATCTTGAAAGCGTGACCAATATTTCAGTTTCACCAGAAGACGGCAACCACTTCTTTAACCCCCGTGCCAGTCCTTTCGCGCAGTTATTTTTGGTATCTCGCACTCTATTATCCTGATAAAAGTGATGAGCACCGCCACGGAACAGCTGACCGTTGTGAGCAGCGCTTCGCCAAAAGTGCCTGCTGCGGGATATTGAAATACAACCAAGAGTTGACTGGCCATTGAGTAACCAATGAAGGACCCGAGTGGGACGAACTGTTGCCGCCCAAAAATGAAGAAAACACGCCCCTTCTCATGCCAGTTCTACGGCAAAAAAAACGTGGGATCTCACGAATTCATGCTGTGGAGCTGGGGAGGATGACACAACTTTACTGCATGAGGCAAAAGTCATTTTTTGTAGCACAAAAACTATATGGTAGGGTATGTAGGGTATACAGGGTAGGATATAATTAGGGTATACAGGAAAGGGTATATGTAGGTATATACTACAAACCTAAGCTATAGCCTGCAGCTAACTGGCTACCATAGGCTTAGAAATGTTTTTAATAATAGCCACATCTCTTAGGCTATAGTGTATATGTAGGCTAGTGGATTTATTATTATTATCATTAATTAACAATATTCTACCCAAATAACACAGATGTGCTGGAGTCCCATAAATTGATGAGTACGTTCATATTTATGCTGAAACTACTCCTGAAAAATGTAAACATACACAGTAGTATATGCTGTGTTTATACTGTCTATGCCACATGATATAGAACAGTGCCATGGGAACGTATCCCTAAAAATAAATTCAGTTTAGCTGTACTGGTCTACCGACTGCATTCTTAAAGGTCACGTTTAACAAATGTGCAAATCTGTCCTGTGTTCTGGAGTATTCTGAAGCAGACTGAAATGGTAATATTAGCAATACTTTGAGCTGCATCAGTACTAGGATGAGTTAAATGCCTGTTGAAGACTGGACCAGGGGGAATTGTTCATTATAAGTAACATAATCCCTTACAAGTCACATAGCTGAAAGTAGTTTTGCTACATAAGGTAACTGCTCCTGCATTCTGAGATATGCAAAGCTGTCTTTGCAATGTGCTTAGATGACTTATTCTCTCTTAGCATGTTCTTGGATTACCACGACATGTATGTTAGCTGCTGTTTCAGTCACTCAACCGGGACTCAAGGAAAGAGCTCCCACAAGAGCAAGAACTTAAAATTCTGCAGAAATTGAAATGCCATTTTTTCTGATGGGATGATACTCTGGGCAGATGTACTTCAGTGATAGTAATCATTTGTTTTGTGGGGGCAGAACTCTCTTCGTGTAACAGCACAAGGTCCAGGAAAAGTAAAACGGTTCCAAATCTTTCTGCGTAGCAAAAGCTATTTTAGGCATTTTTCTTTGTTAACTTTATGTTCGAGACATTTCTGGATAAGCCTTGGCATACTTTACAAATAGCTTTGGGTATTTGCTTTTTCTATGAAGCAGAGCTGTGCACACACTGTGCAGATTCTGTTGTGCCTTGTTAAATGTTATCTTAAAATCATAGTATTTAATATTCTTGGCTAGGAACGGGGCTCTTCCTCTTCCAAAGTTATTGATTGTACTTAAATGATTTAAGGATATTGGAAAACTACCCAAATTGTTTTTATTTGTCTAATTGTTCTTTTTGGGATGTCTCCTACATCCAACCAATCGCACTGACACCCTGTAATGTGGTCCTTGCAAGATTCATTATTTATGCCGCACACAACCCTTCAACACTCACTGGATCTGTCTCCTGTAGCAGTGGAAGAGAGACAGGGAGAGAGAGAGACTGTGTGGGTCTATGATACCTGCCTGTCCATTCTCAGTGCAAGCAAGCATCCTAAAGCCAAGAGACAGGAGATGGTGTTTGTTTAGTATTTAATTAACACCTCATGCTAGAGAATATTAGTTCCATGCACAGTAAGACTACTACACATTTAGTTTTTCTGTATTTGAATAAAAGTGAGTGATGGGGACCTTAACAGTTCGCAGAAGTGTGAGCATCGGCTGGTATCTAAAGAATGGAGCTATGCCTGAATGTGGGCTCGGATAAGAAGCCTGAAAGATGTCTGTCTGCATCTGTCAAGTGTGTGAGGTCTGAGGTCTGAAACGGTCTCAGAGGGGAAGGCGTACACACAATGCCTGCGCCAACAAACCCTCCAACAAGTATGTTCTCTGAGATTTGTGCATCACAAGTAAACAGAGGGACCACGTGTTTGCTAGTCCATGCCTTCCTTATATAAGGGCTTCAAGACCAATAAGAATCACATTGTGGTAATTAATGTAACTTAATTGAAAATATTCTTTTTGAATAGGCTTATACATTGTTCACATATGACTAAAAAGTATTTTATCCTTTATCATACATGACTGGAATTATCCTCTCATAAAGATTTTCTTTAGCTACTGATTCAGCTCAGCCTCTCTTCATGGGTGATGATATAACACCAGCTCATTCTGTTTATTTTTAAGGGACGTTGTAATAGGATAGCTGTGATTCGCAAAGAGGAATCTTGTTTTAGGCAGCGAGGAAGCTCTCACTTGCCGACCCGAGGGGTTTTCGGCCTTTCACAGCTGATAATGACGGCAGAAGGCCAGGGCTAAAAATCTCTGATTCACAAATTCCCCAAAGTCTCCCATTAAGAGGGAACAAGAGGGATCATCCCTGTGGAGCTGACTAAGGGGACTTTAAAGGCAGAGAAATGCGAATATGGATTATGACTGTGTACTCCATGGTGTCACTGAGCAAGCCACGATGATGGCATAGCCTTAATCAGCGCAGCTGCTCCTCATGGTTATTTCAGCTCAAGCTCAGCGCTGGCTTCGATCCTGCTGCGCCGCTCTGGAGTGTTTGGTAAAGATGCATCAGTCCATATTAAGAACGGTGAGCGTAATATCCTGCTTTAAATGCAGGATAGGGAAAGGTCTGAATCGAGCACATGCACTGACAACATGCTGGGAGACAGGCAGACTTCAAAGGAAGCAGAGAACGTCTGCTTACAAAAAGATTAATCCCACGGTAGCAATATGCAACTGTGCTGGGAGTGGCACCAGTGCATGGACATTATGTTACCGTGCTCACTGGCTTCTCCAGTATACAGGCCATACGTCTTTGTTCTTCAGAGATAGGGGAAGCATTCTTGTTATTTGTCTGGGAGGTCTGGAGCTGGATATGTGCCAAGAGGAGAACTTGCCGAGTCACGGGCACAGAGATTAGGGCGGCACCGTGCTCCTCTGGGCCTCTGGGGGAATGACTGTCCATTACCCCAGATTTCAACCATAAACACAGACTGGAACTGACGCCTTTAACGGGGTAAATGCCACGTTTCCTTTCAAATGATAGCAGCTGGGCATGAGAGCAGATTTAAAAATACTGTCTCAGAGAAACAGCTACCTAATTAATCTGCACATATGTATAATATCCTATCATATTAGCAATGTTTGGTTTAGACAACCAGTGCCTTGATATCTTCTGTCATAGCTTACTGTATGTATTTGGTGGTGGTATAAAACTGATTCGCTGGGCTCCCTATTTCACAGACGCAAATCTCTATGTAAAATATCATCATAAAATGTTGGCTAGGAGCAGACATAAAAAAAACATACTAATAATTAAGGAATGAATAGGAGGTGATTCTGAGGATAAGAACATGAGAACTGTGTGTGATTTATGACGGAGGTAGAGTATTAGAATGTGTGAATCTAACCTGCAACTCAGTACCATAAAAATGTCCCATTGCTGCATTGGGTAGGCTGCTTGGCAACTGAGATGGCCTTAAAGGGAAATGCCATCCAATCAGTTATGTTAGTTTTCTTATAAAGCGCTTGTTGACTATGATCGCCTAATATGAGGAGGGAGTGCAGGGATGACTGTGGAGTGACAGGAGGGAGGGGAGAGGCGAGGCCTTGTAGTTCTTCCAGGGCTCATGGACGTTTTGGACCAGGATCAGGTCTTGGTTTTGTCTGATGAATCATTATTATTATGCTAGATTATCTGACATTGAGAGGTCATTTGGCAGGAACATTGAAACTATCCCAGAAAAAAATAGCATAGCAATAATATATATATTTTTAAAGTGGGGTGACTCTAAAGTATGAACAAAGGAAACCTACTGAGATACAAATGTCTGCTGTTCTTTGCCATATCCCTATTACTACAGTCACGAGTAAGACAATCAATGTAAAGATATTCATTCAGAATCACTCGTACCTGTATGGTCACTTGGTCATTCTACTAACCACATTTAAGGATTGTGAGCTGTGGGCCAAATTCTTGAATGTTTTTATTATCAAAAGAAAAAATCTGTACTGTAGCATGTGATCTGAGCAAAAAATACCTGGTTGACATTGTTCCAAAATCAGGTTAGATTGCTGGTGTTCCCGCAGTCAAGCTGTCTACAGTGCCTCCTGAAGCTTTCTGCAGCTAGTATACCAAATGGATCTCTCCAAAAAGAAACATGAAACAAATATCACTGCACTACTCCATCTTTACATCTGGCAGATGTTTTATCGTTCAGAGCAACATACATACATTAGCAGTCAGCAGACAGCATGTGTTCTCCCTGGGAATCAAACCCACGGTTGTGGTGTTGCTCTACCAGACATCCTACAGGAGTCTGAACAGGAGTGCAGGTCTACATAGAGTGGCTAGATATGGAGACAAATCCTTATTTATTGCCTTACCATATTACCTCAACATTTCTCACAAAGTATTATTGCTGTGAAGGGTTGGTATGTTGTGTGTAAGAACTAGAGAAACACTGAACACACACTACTTCATATCAGGTTGTGTGAATACAGCATTGACCCATGCTCTTGATATGACTGAATGAGTATGCATTTGAATAGAATGGGGTCAATATCAATATTTCTTTTCAAGAAAAGAAAACGGGCATTCTCATACCAAGCTTGGACAGTCAGTGTGTGTGTGTGTGTTGGAGACTGACATTCACAGAGCTGTGTAATTAAGTGCAAGAAGCATCCCTCCATTACTGCTGTCACCCTCCATCCATCCACTGCACTGGGAATCAATGAGCTATTTTCCATCGTCTGATAAGCCCACATCAACCACCATAGAAACAAAACATACTAATAACGTGGCTAAAAATACCGAACTACCAAACGTCCTGAGCAGATGACAAAGCAAAATAGCAGCGATCGCACGAGGATCCGCCTTCTGCAACCTTTTCGCCTCCCTAAACACCTAGATGAGTCAGGAACAGAGATCTGATCAATGCTGTATGTTCCTTCCAAAAGGCAGTGAGCTCCATGAGTTGGTGCTCCACAGAGGCCTGCGACCTCATTGGCTGGACACTGTCAGCCACGTGAGAATAGCTCTGGGCCGTCGTCGCGGCGATAGCAGTTCGGCAAGGTGATGAGTCACTGGATATAAGCTGGGGGAGGCAGAGAGGGGCTAAGCGCTAACAAAGGTGATAAACTGGCTTGTCAGTTCCTTCAAGACTTGCTGATTTACTGAGCAATTCATCGTTACCCAATAAGTAATAATAGTGTGGGAGCAATGGACCTAAATAGTTGCTATGTATGTATGTACTACTATGTATGAATTTTATGAGTACTGGGTGCATGTACAAACAACAGGAGAATCACAATTGAATACGGAATAAGGAGCTTCAGCTCAAGAAGCGTGTGTGATGACACGGCACTTTCCAGTGTGCTGGCCTGGTTTCTGGGACTACATAACACACACTGACCCAGCAGCAGGGTGAGGTCTGGCCTGGGGGTCTTATAGCAGGAGATCAATAACAGCTACACCAGCCGAACTACCCCGAGCTGAGGCAGCTTTCAGGCATCCATACACACACACACACTTGCTCTCTCATTAATCAGCAATACCTTTGCTGTTTTTGCACCTCCACACAGGAAGCTCTGTGCACATGGTCAGCGCAAGTACACATATCTAATTCTAAAACAAACACACACACACACATACACACACGAACACACAAATCAGACTTGATTCATACTCAAAGCACCCAGTCCTGGTGTTGGTTTAAAACTGATTCACAAACTGATGATGACAAACATATCAAATACATGCTGCAAAATTCAGAGTGCACAATGAACTATAACCAAACACAGGTCAACAGTATCGGGTAAGTCTGAAATTATAACATTCCTGACAAGATGAGCTGGCTTCAGACAGGAGTCTGGTAGGAGTGCATTTAGATGCGAGCGTTAGGATTCACGCTCGGGGCTGCGGGGAGAACGTGATTACTGAATGTGGGTGTTGTTTCTGAACTGAGGGGGAGCCGCTCGCTTTCATGTGTCTTGTTACCATAGTGGCCCTGCAGAGCAACAAAGAGCCCTCTTTGTGTGTATGTGTGTTTGTGTGTGTGTGTGTGTGTGTGGGAGGTCACAGTGCAGACCTCCTCTCCCTGTCACCGTGTCCTCCCAACACAGTAACATAACAGGGGCAAGACAGATACTGACCTGCCGACAGCCAAGACAGGTCTTTTTTTATTTGGTGACACAGTTGGGAAAATTATGCTTACCTCAGTAGATTATACTACTGTTCATACAGTTTGCGATTAAGCATTGCCTACATTAAAATCTTTCTGTTTTTAGCAGTTTGTGAAATATCAAAAACAGCTTGATAGACAAGAAATAAACTGCAGTCTGTGTCATGAGCAAATGATTTTTTTCGCATTCGCATTAAAGAATGATGATGTAAACTAGCCTCTGAGAAATGTTAAGATCAGTCACGTTGTCTTTTAGCGTTTTAAACCGTAGCTTGTCTCTTTGGTTCCACCTAGTGGTCAGCTCCCTACATGAAAACGTGCTCCATCAGCTTGGCACTGTCAGTGCCTGGGGAGATACACATGGCACCAGTCTGCGACAACAAAGTAGAAATAATCTCCTGTGCCAGGTGAGGTCGGTTCATGTGCTCACAGCGAGCTGCAATCTCACTCCAACTCTCCGCACTGCACATTGTGTCATCCAGGATGGTCTTCTCCAAATAACCTGAGAGGTGGCAGAGTGAGATTCTTTTTTAAATTAACTTTTAATTGTTTATGGACCATCTTAAAACCATTACAAAAGCAATATAAAGAGTAGAATTAGAGTACAATGGCAAAAAAAAACCCAGCAATTTGCATTATAGGATTCATTTGAAATTAGGTAGTAGAAATTAATACTTGAATGATAATTTGACCTATGTGTTCATGTGAGACAGATATCTTCTCCACACACACACACACACACACACACACACACACACACACACACACACACACACACACACACACACACACACACACACACACACACACACACACACACACACACACACACACACACACACACACACATAACCTCTACATTGAACATTGCAGATCTATGCTAGAGCTTAAATGATCACCTTTCCGTAGACATTTTATTCCCAAGTTTGTTAAATAGAAAATTTTAAATACGTAATGGAAATCTAATGTGTTTATTTTTACCTCTGTGAAAGAGAAAGCAGAGTCCAGCTTTCAGTGCGACAGTTAAATGTCAATCCTGGCTAGTAAAAGTGAGAAAGGCAGCGATATTTCATGTCATTTGGGGGTTACATGACTTTATGGAGGTTAAAGAGAGACTGAAAGCACAAGGCATTATGGGGAAAGTCTGATAATTCTCACAATTAACTTTATAGCCCAAAACATTGGAGATATCGCTAATTACACTGGCAAAGACAACACCGTCACTGTCTAGCACAGGCAATCAAATTCCTAACTCAAGGTCCAGAAGTGTGGCTTTTTGATGAGTTCGTACAGCCAGTTCTCCAAGGCCGGCCTCTGTCTCACGCCTCTTCCCAAATGAAAGGGGAATAGCATTCTCTCACTAATGTGTTGAGCAGTAACCCACTCAACACAATGATCTCCGAAGCCAAAGGGTTCCGAGGTTAAAAATACACACTGCCACTTCACCGCATCAAGGGCCTTTGCAGTGACGGAAGAGGAGTCAGATGACATGACTCTCATGATGTTAATAAAACGTCCGCCACTGCCATCTGCAGCACATGCTCGTATAAAACCCACCTAGTCCAGATGAATCATGGGCAGGAATACCTCAAATTGGCTTATTAGTTAATGTTTTAAAGAGGATCGTAGTGTCACAGAGAAGTAAATGATTTGGTTTTACACTCCAGACAACCTTTATCGTTTTGTTTACCAAGTGAGATTCTTTCGGGGTGGCAACCTGTGCACAGTATATTTATTTGGTCCATGTCACAGAGTGAGACTCAAGGACATTTAATCAAAAAAGTGGCACACGGCAGTGATCGCTGGTGATTTATGTGAACATAAATAAGGACTCTGAACACCTTTACATTACTTGCTTACGTTAAAATGTTCACCAGCTTATGGTGAAGATGCGTGGATCACTGCAGACGCACGGTGCTGTGTGTCACGCAAAATTAAAATGCCAGTCAGGACTTCTACATAATTACTGCATGGAGGTGCATGTGTGACTAGCTTAGTCTTGCTATGTGTGTGTGTGTGTGTGTGTGTGTGTGTGTGTGTGTGTGTGTGTGTGTGTGTGTGTGTGTGTGTGTGTTTTCACCAGGCCCGTGTGCATGAATCTTCTCCAGCAGCTGGAAGATAGGATCCTCAGGATCCTCCAGGTGGGATGTGAGCAGTGTGTGGCAGACCCAGCCCACAGACAGCAGCGCCGGCCTGTTGCCATACTGCTGAGTCAAACCCTGCAGCACAGGAAGACTGGGGCAGCCCGTCAGCACAAACACAGTGTCGTCTGCACAGAGGAATGCTCAAAAGTACTCAAATACAAACACACAGGTATATAATAACTACAGTGCAGATGTATACTACTGTAATACAAAATGTGGGGGATGCACCACAACCACAGGGATGCACAGCAGATTTCCAAAGAAACAGGACATTTATTCTGGACCTCTGCCAAAATGTCCCGTTTCTATGAAAACTTTGTGCACTTCACTGCAGTTATTTTTCGGTGTACTTTTCTGCCACTTTAGCCACAAGAAACACATACGTGCACCTAGCTAGGACATTTGCTGCAACCATCTTATAGGCTTTTAATGTACAACAACAACAGAATTGAGCCTAAAATGTACAATCACATAAAATAGTCCATTTGTTATCAACATTTGTTGCTGTTCGTCACTGGTCAGTTTTGACCATAGAACCACTGGTGAGTGTCACTAGAAGGAGGTCTACCACTGACAAATATCCAGTCTACAATAGTCATGTGGTAGAAAGCTGACCCTGGGTAACAGGTTTGAAGATGCAGAAATTGTCCAGGACAGAATCTGGGCTGTAAACCCTAACTCCATATCTACAAAGTAGATAATATAATATGTATAATGTTCATTACTGGTACATTTGGTCTCACCTAATGTGAAATTGTGCTGGTGAATGAACTCTAAAGCTCCACAGATCAGCCCTCTTTTGCACATGCTCAGTGCGGTCTTTCTGAGCACACCACAGGCGGTGTAAACAATGTGGGCCAGAGCCAAGCAAGTGTCAGCTATGCGTGGGTCCTTGTCTCCATGGCTACAGATCACATCCCCCAATTCTTCACTGTATGTCAGCCTTTGGGGCGCAGCACAGGACGAGGAAGGGTTAATCACTTTTTAGGATTGTTGTACAAAGTAAACAGGACCAGGGTAACAAATGCACACAGGGTTGAAAGTTATAGGGTTGTTACCTGTGCTGGGTGACCCAGAAGGTAATCAGCTCAATGTGACCATGACTCAGGGCGCAGCGAACACCTTCTAAACACAACGTCTCCCCTGGCAACTGTTTCCCTGGTTCTGCCGTGACCATCAGAGCCTGGAAGAACAGCAGGAGCGGAGGAAGTCCTCCGTCGTGCGCAGTGACCGCTGAGAAAGGAAGCGGTGAAATATTAGTGCCCCCTACTGGCCGGACCAGGGATCTGACATCCTGTGCGAGAGAGAAACGCACATTTGAATCTCTCCATGGTCTCCGCGTTCCTCAGTACTCCACGAGGGGACTTGGCCGCGTGAAAAGCAGCTTCCTCGTAGTCCCCCGCTTCAAACAGACGCATGAACCTGTGGATGGCAAACACCCAGCCCCACTTTGTCCTCAAGATGGCAGGCTAACTTCATGCTGGGCTGCTGTGAATAATTCATCAGAAGAGCTCACCTGAAACTTTTATTTTTTATTTTTACTTTTTACCAGGAACAGTATAGACTGAAGAAGACCACAAATCTGTACATCTACTCTGTAATATCTTGTAAATCTAGACAATAATCATCCAGTAAATGTCGTAGCTTGTCAACAAAGCAATAATAATGGGAATATATGTAATTAATGTTTGAGAAACCTCTCAATGTAATCCTTCAAAAGCTCTGACTCGTTGACTTTGTTAGGATCATCCGCTTCAAACAGATCCGTGTTGATGAAAGAGTTGTCAGTTTCACATACTGAAAAAGAACATACACATTTAGTTTTCCGATCAGAAAGGTTGGGAGCATTTCTGTGATCATGCAATCTCTTTTGGGGTTAACCAATGAGAAGGTGGTTAAGACAATATCTCTGGAACCTTGTATTTCTGTGATACGCTCCAGTTCAAAGGACAGAAACTTGAGCAGAGGAGTGTGACTTTTAGATTCTTCCCAAGAGCTGATGGCCTCACTCAGAAAAGTCATCCGTTTAAAACTAAAGACAAGAGCAATGGTGCAATAGTATAATCAATAGAATACTATGGCACAATAAGCCATATGTCCATGGCATGCTAAGCATCATTCACACTTCAAAACAAAAAGAAAATATCTAAAAAATATTATGTCTGTATGGATTTTTGCATGGTGACGTGCTCTCACCGAAGATGTAGCTTCTCGTTCTCTAATGACAGCTCGTCTCTTTTGTCCTGCGCGGCTCTCATTTTCATATCCAAGTCAGCTTTCACGTGTCCGGGCACATACTGGCTCTTTTTCTTGTTCAGAAGGCTGGCTTGCTTTTGCTGCAGGACCTTCAGGTGCTTAGCTATGGCTTCTGGGTTCAACGACTCACAGAAAGTAAGACCTGAAAAAGAGTTTGAAGGCAAAACTAATACTTAGTGTGAGTGACATTTTCTCGTTGTATAGCTAGACCACAGCAGATGATGCATTTTAAGGTATCAGTGGCTTGTGACAACACGGTTGGACACCACTTCTGCTCACACTTCAAACTGGAGAGGATGTCTTTCTGAATGAACCAGTTGTGTTATTGCACCTGGTATCTCTGTAACCCTGTAATCGTCCAGAGTTTCAGGTGGTGGTGTCGACCGTTTTTTCCTGAACTCCTGTAGCCTTTTCAACTTGGCTTGTATCTCTGCAGTATCTCCCCGAATTATTGCAATTCTCTCTTGTAGTTGTGCGGATCTCCTCTGACAGTACACAGTCGAAGTGGGTTGAACCATCATGGTCGTCAGCTTTCCACGAGCAAACTTGGCCATACGATCTTTATTTTTTATTCTAGCAATAATGTTGTCATATTCTTTCTTGATTGTCGTCAGAATAGTTTTGTAAGATGTAGCACAGTCAATTATCTAGGAGGAAATCGAGAGGTTCATTCATTCATTCACAGTTATAACGGATAAAAAAACAATAGTGAATTGACAATGTCAGTATACCTTATCGAATGCAGCACTGTAAATTGTGAATCGCTGCTCATCGGGTCCCTCGTCTGGACAGCGTAAGAGCTCCTTTTCACTCGCAATAAATTCATACAGTGATTTCAAGAACTGCCTGTCATTTGCCGATCTAACGAGCGGCACCGTGTTACTATTAAAGTCCATATGCGCTGGTATGGCGTGTGCGTGTTTCACGTTCAAATGTGTTGTAGCTGCAGGTTTACAGGTGTCCGCTCGTTACATCGCATCTAAAGTATCTAAAGGTATGAAAAGTTACTATGGAAACAGAAGTTTCATATTCACTGATTTTTTTGCAGTAAAGTAAATTGTACCTTTCTAAAATTAAATCAGGTATTTTGTATACCTCTATACATACATACATACATACATACATACATACATACATACATACATACAGTTATTCATTTCCTAATTTATAGTTTTTTTTTAACAGGCTTCTTGCAGGGCTCCTATTCCCTGCGAACGCGCCCAGAAAACCCCGTAGCGCACTTCGAAAGCCCTTTTTCTCATGATCCGCCATTAGCAAGAGTCTGTGGTGAGTGGCGCTCCTGTTTCAGATGAAAAAATTAAACGTGCATTCAGTAAAACATATCCACCTATTGAGTTATATTAATAATCAAACTACGCTGATTCTTTATGTGCAGGTGGAATCAACGCCAAAATGCAGATTTTCGTTAAAACCCTGACGGGGAAGACCATCACCCTTGAGGTGGGCAGTGGAAACACATTAACCATGGCGTCTTCCTGCCCTAATGTTGCATTTCACAGTTGTGCACTCAAATGACCGATGTCCGTTTATATCCCTAATTAACAAACATTTATTTATTGTTTTAAAAGTTTAGTCATGAGCACGATTGTGTGGAAGTACATAAGTCCGAGTATGCTAACCTGCTAGACTGCTATATATAGCTTGATTAGCCGGCTGGCTAGTTCAGCACGTGTAAACAGCTGTAGGTAACTGACTATAATAGACTCGGTTAGTTATTGGTGTTCAGTTATGATCCACAGAAAAGTGTTTACCATAAGTCATGTTTTGTCTTTGAACATGTGAATAATTGCGTAAATGTATTCTAATGTTACAGGAGCCGGTTAAGAGCAGGCCAAGCGTAGTTCAACGTAACAGCTTGCAATGTAGCCGTAGCTAGCTAGCTACCGGGTATTTTTATGGTATTTTCTATCCACATTAAATCATTTGTCGACCATTACTTGCAGGTTGAACCTTCAGATACCATTGAAAATGTCAAGGCCAAGATCCAAGACAAAGAAGGTAATGCCAAATTTGAGCAGTTAGGATTGCGAGTGTTATTTATGCCGTCTCTTCTGTAGATGCCTTGTGTGGAGAGTAATTTCTGTTAATTCTGTTCAGGTATTCCTCCTGACCAGCAGAGGTTGATCTTTGCTGGGAAGCAGCTCGAAGATGGACGCACTCTGTCTGATTATAACATCCAAAAGGTAAGAAGTGTCCAGGTCGTTTGTAAACCTGCCAGTCAGCATGTGTGTGACTTCAGGGATTGGTGACAAGCCATTTCTGATCCCAGGTAGTTCCATCTTTGTGTGGAGTAGTTAAGATGCAGTGTATATCCTCCATTTACATGTATATATGAATCCAGAACAGAAGTCTTTATGATTGTAAATTTTTCAGAGGCATGGTGAGGTCCCTAAAGATGATGATTCAAATGACATAATTTACTGTATTTTCTTGGCACAGTTTATACGCAATATAACTACAGTGTTGTGCATATGGATTTTTAAGGGTTTAATACGGAAAATTCATTTGGCTTTTTCGTTTGGTCAAATCAGCAGTTTCTACTGTCGGCATACCTTTTGTTCATGCTTCATTGTGTGGATTTTGAACCATGTAATTGATGTGAATCGGTCTGGCTAAAACGATGTAGCATAATAGGTCAACTTGCAGTGCTCCAGATGTGCGATTAAAACCAGAACCAATCTTGTGAAGGTGAAACCTCGCAGGTTTATAAAGGGGGGGGGGGAGAATAGCCAGAGGCTGGCAACAACTAACCGGAGGCTGTAAAAAATCCATGATTTGAACAGTATTGATTTTAATTAACAAATTCACAGGAAATAACAGTATATTTGTGTAATCTACAAACCTAGCTGTACCTACTTCTGTTTTGAATTGTTTCTGTTTATTTGTTTAATTTGCATGCTTAATTTGCATGCACTGCTATGGTGCTGACTGAGGCTTTGACTCTGTGCAGGAGTCCACACTGCATCTGGTTCTGAGGCTGCGTGGTGGTGCCAAGAAGAGGAAGAAGAAGTCCTACACCACCCCCAAAAAGAACAAGCACAAGAGGAAGAAGGTCAAGCTCGCTGTGCTGAAGTACTACAAGGTGAGACTGGATGTCTAGATCTAGATGGGCCTAGTTGCTTCTTTAGGTTCTAGATCTAGACAGGTCTTATTGATTTTGATACCTGGCATTTTGGGAATCCTCCATCATGCGGCCTGCACATGGCGGATGCAAGGAAAATCCTGATAGTTTAGCGTGTGCCACATTGCCTAAACTAACACGTGTAACCCCTTTCCTTCAGGTGGACGAAAACGGTAAGATCCACCGTCTCCGTAGGGAGTGCCCCGCTGACGAGTGCGGTGCTGGCGTGTTCATGGCCAGCCACTTTGACAGGCACTACTGCGGGAAGTGCTGTCTCACTTACTGCTTCAACAAGCCAGAGGACAAGTGAATGATGTACAGTGATCAATAAACATTGCCACCACCCAATCACCTCTGTGTGGTCATCATTTTACATTTCTTTCCTGTCATCATGGATATACTGTAACAAAATCTGCTACATTTCATCTTTGTAGACCACACCCTTATGTGATAATGAGCTATTTGGGTGCTGTTATTTAAACATAATTATTTAAGTGCCTCCAGTGAGATTGTGTAGTCGGACAATTATGTCCATACGAGTTGTTGAACAGTGACTAAATGGGGTTGAGGGGGATATAGGACTATTCTATAAAATGACTGCCCTCTTGAATTTATTCATTTTGCTTATGAATGTGCACACAAGTGACTTGTATACTTCATGATTTAATGATTGCTAATAAGCAAAAATTGCTCTGATAATTCTTGGTATTTTAATGTAGGACTTGGCGTTCTTTGCTAGCACATTTTCAAATGACTGATTGCAAAAGTAAAGTGGGTTCCAAAATGAAAATGACATAAAAAATAATAAGCTTTAGATTAAATAAGCTTTACAGTTAAATGTAATTTCAAAAGGAAAATCAGCCAAATTCTAAACTGGAACAAGTAACTAGGTTACACTGAAATAGTGCATTTTAAAAAGCCTGTTTGCATGCTATCCTATGTTAACTAAAATTTACTTTTAATTTCTTTTAATCTGATATTTGTGTGCATCATTTGTTAAAAAGAAATCAGTTCAAGGTTTCCGTCGTTGGTGTTACATGAACACCATTGCAGTATAAACTTAACTATTCTATCATTTTAAACAATACAAAACCATTTTTTCCCACTAGTTTATTGGTGATTTGCTTTTGCGCTTTACAATGTACAGTGTTTGGTGCACAAAAGCATACGTTTACGTTTGTAATTATTCATACTCGAGATTCCGCAATCTTACGACATCTTCCAGCAATCTGTTGCGCTTCCGTTTGAAAACACTACAATAGTGTACGTAGCCAGTGCGTGGCCTCAAAAGGGCCTCTTGTTCACCCCTTGGTCCCAGTTTCTTGTTTTTCCTCCCGGCCTTCCCTTCCCGTCCCGTCCCTTTTCGTTGTTTTCGTGGAGGATGGGGGAACGTACGGAGGACGCGGCAGCAGCTGGTCCAGTTATCTCTGCCATTTTGAGAGGATCGGTGAGACTCGGAGCACTGATGGACCGTCGCAAATCATGACTTGATGTTACACCGACATCGCACTTCACAACCTATGTGAGTATTAACTCCGTTTGTCTGTTTCAGGAGTTTTTAAGTTTGCCTGAGATTAAATTTCACTTTGGTTTTAACACAGGTTTTAACTTTGAAACAGTAGAGTCGAAACTTTCTACAGTAGAGTCGTTGCGCTATTATGCAGTTTAATTGGACAAACAGTTCACTTTGTAATACAAACTATTACATTTAGCGTTATTGTTTGTTACCAGCATGAATCATTGCACAAAAGCGTTTAGAGTCTTTGTTGTTCTTGAATAAGCAATGTCAGTCCACTTTTTGCGTGGAGCTATGCCCGCATCAAAGGAGTAAAAAAAAACGTAAAAAGACGTGACACTTCTATTACAAAGAGTTAAGCGGAAAAATGAATCAATGGAGTTTGATGGAAGAGATTTGGTTTGTTTTGGTGGTCTGTGACAGTATAGCTTATACGACGCCATAGGTAAGGTTGCCAGTTCAGCCGAATTCCCTATTTTCAAGCTTCTATTCTAATCGGTAAACCTATGAAAAGTCGCATGCAGACTCCTGGAGTGTGAACTACGTACGTTTAAACGGTTCCTTACCACAGAGGGCTTGTATAATTTATTTGAAGACATTTCTTTCCTAGGGTAAATTCGCATTTAGATAGGCCTATAGCATACCAAAAATACACAACGCCAGCCTCGCTCTGCGCTTGGTAGACAGACAGATTGATTTTTTGTTCTCCTGCCCAGCTCTAACAAACCATATTTTGGACCTCACCCCCGAGTTTGTGTGTGAAACTGAGATAATTATGCCAGCTTTTAAAGGACTCACAGTCTATAGTTAGGGTTTTCAGATATGACATAAGAGAATAAAGTTATCATCATGTTTAATTTTGTACCCTGTAATTATCCTTTCTCAGATCCCCATCATGCATTTGGTTTTTATCTTTATTTTAAGTCAAGGTTATGTTAAAAACCCGCACAATCAGAGAAAGGAATTTGTGGTCAGAGTCTAAACGTAAGGTAAATGTGAAGCTGTATTTCAGATGACTTGACTGTCATGGATCATGAAGTGAGGCAAATAATTAATTAATTGAATTAATTGAAGTACTGTAATTAGAAGAATTTAGAATTAGAATTAATTAGAAGAAAATATATTTTTCAGATTAGTACTGCTTCTCATAATTTCATGACATTGTAAAACAGTCACTACCAACGGTAATGTCAGCATTGTTCAACTATGGATAGAACATGGAGTGAGGTTCAACATTTGGTGAAATCTAAATCTTAAAATGATATATCACGTTAAAGGAGTAGGGGTTGTTCATTTGGATAATTCACACTGGAAAACTGTATTCTTTGACATTTTGAATACAGGTAAAGGGTAACTCGACGGTCACAGAGTCTGGTGTAACACTGGTCTTTGCTGTATTGCCTGCTTAGTCAACGGAATATGCTCGCGCTCCTACACGGCTAGTCACGTAATCGGAAAGGGGGGGGGGTGTTAGTGTTGTGTCGCGGAATTAAACCGGAACGTGAAAGTTATCGGTCCCTTTGGGCAAGACTGAGAAACGTTTTCACAAAATCAGGTGTTACGCAGTTTTCTTTTGGTTCTGTTTAGACTTATCTTTACTACTCCGTCTTCATGTGTTATTTTGTGTGTCCTTTCTGCACTCCTGCTGTGTTTCTCGTAGTTTTGGTAAACTACAGAAAGCACACGTTTGCAGGTACGCGATGGGAAGTGGTAAACACATCTGGAGCTGTACGGCTTACATAACCTCGTGTGATTGATTCATTGTGTATTTTCCTAACCTCGTGTGATTCAGTGTGCATTTTTACAATCTCATGCAGTCAGGAAGAGCTTCTCGTGTCATAGGACAATGACAAATGTCATGTGAGTTTCAGTCATTGTCTGAATGCAAAAAATAACCATATATATTATATCGTATTCATGTATATTCATGTAAAGACATTGGTTAAAGAGCAACATTAAACCTTAAAACTTTTAAAAGATGTGTTATGTCTTCCACACACAAAGCAGCATTTTTTGTCAATTCCATTTCATTAGTAACAAGTACAAATAGAAAGTTTAAAGATTATCTCCCATATTAATGTGATCTGCTTCATCAGGCTAGTACTTAAATTGTCATAAGTATTTTAGTCCTGTGTACCTGCTTGCATGACTAACAAGTTCTAGACCTTCTGAATCAGTGGACAAGAAAACAAAAGGATAAATCGACATATAACAGTGGCCAGTAATGGCTTGAAGTCTATAGTGTACAATGTGTGAAGTCTTTAGATGAGTATGATAGTGAATGAATGTTTCATGTATAAATTTGCAGGAGGATTGTGGACTGGTATTTCCTGTGTCCATGTTGAGCGTCTCAGAGGAATGTAAAGTATGTCTGTCTTAGCCTCCAAACATTCTATAACCCCTCATTTTTCTGGCCGCCGACTGAGTGCTACTGGAACGTGATCTGTTGTCCCTCTGGTCTGCTGATGCGGCTTGTAGCAGTGTTTATAGTTTCTCAGCAGCACCAGAAAAGATCCAGCACTCTTTTGAAATAAGCTTCACCACTTAAGGCAGCGCAGCTGGCTGAGTAAAGCTTGAGTTATCGATTGCAGGATCTAGCCTGCTCCATTCCACAATAATGACACTGGGATTTGGAAGAGTGTTAAACTATCAAAGTGTTAGTGCCCTGTGAACACTGCTGGCATGTCATATGCAGCCCTGATGGGCAGAATCACCCAGTCTTCCAATCACTGCCCCATGCCCCACTAAACAACATCCCCAGCATTTCAGGCCAATACAACACACAAATAGCATTGGTTCGTCCATATTGTCTGTCTGTTTCTCACTTCAGGAGCATAATATGTCATTTTATTTCTGAGTGCCAGTGCAAGGATGTTGCTGTAAAATGACCAGCTGATTCAGACTGTTATATTTAAGGCAGACAGACAAGTTAAAACATGGGAACAGAGACACGATCAGCCAGAGTGTGACACATTTTCCTCTTGTCCTGTTACAGCTGTTACAATGATTTACTACAGGAAGAGATTTATAGCCCATATGTTTCCACTAGGATGTATTTGGAGAAATCTGCAGCCAGTAAAAAAAAAGAACACCAAATGAGCCATAAGGTTGTGCAGTGTCATTAAATAATTAAAATAGCAGTTGTGTTGTTATTCTGCTAATGGAGACAGAGTACAACTGACCTTGCCCTTACTTGGCAGGAGGGCAGGTTCTGGTCCTGAGTGTGATTCTGTAATGAGCTAACCACGATACAGGCCTCCCCTATGGCATCCAGACTTTCCTCTGTATCCTCCTGTAGGTAGAGTTTGTAAAAGCTGACTGCTTAAACAGCATTTACAATGTGTTAAATCAATTTAAGTGTATTCGTGCTAGTCTGGCTGCGTGCTTTATTGGTTTATTTTCGGCTTTTGTTAGCAACTTTATTGTAACTCTACTTGTCATGAGGGGATATTTTTGGCATAAAATGAAAATAAAAATGCCTTAATTTGTATTCACATTGTGAAAGCCTTGTTTCTGTGCAGGCAGTTACACTGAAAGAGTTGAATACAAACAATGTATTTCAACATATCAGGTCCAGATGCATCCGTTCAGCAAATGTAACAATAATAATTGTTCCATTGTGTCTGTGTTGTGTGTACTAGCATCATCTATTCCTGTGTAGTATTTTCTTTCTCTTCACACTTGGGCTGATGTAATTTTATGGGTCTTTCTGCTTTTACGTCTTTTTACAGATGAACCCTATGGTGGGTTTTGAAAAACACAGTCCAGAAGAGAGTTCTGAAAAGACACACGACACGAGTTGTCCACCGCAATGTGCTCCACGAACCAGCCGACTAACTGGGTGACATTTGAAGATGAAGGTGCCCCCCTCGCTTCCCCTCAGAAACACCTGCAGTCTTCGGCATCAGTTTCAGGCTCTGTTCCTCGCCCCAATGGCTTGAAGCTGGTGCTGCCTCCCTTGGGGACTCCGTCAAGGAGCTTATTGTGCCCACTTGACTCTGCCCAAGTGCACCTTAGCCTCAATGGTAGCTCTCGTGTGCCCAGCAACACCCCGATGTGCACCCCAGTGAGAGAGACTCCACCTGGTCTGTCTCCATTTTTCCAGAGTCCTCAGGGGCAGCCTGACTTCTTCAGTAGTTTCTCCAGTATGTCGACCACCTTCTCTTCCCCAGATAAAAGCACTTCACAGCTGTCTTCTGCAGCTTCCACACCCTTCCCTGCATTCCAAGATGATCCTGGTCGGTTCAACCCGTGTTGGGATGAAAGTGAGTGCAAGAGAGAGTCCGGAAGCTCTTCCTCAGACTCGGAGCCGGGATCCAGCTTGCCTCGTTTCTTCATAAGAAGCAAGGATGGTTACGAGCCGCCCCAGGACCACCTTCAGAACTCGTACTCCTACATCTGCCACAGGCTGGAGAGGCTAAAGGCAAAGGAGGACCAAGAGGAAGGGAACGGGGAAAGGGAGGAAAAGGAGGGGAGAGGTTCAGATGTAACCTCAAGCAACACGGAGACTGGAAGAGGTCCTTTGTCCTTCGTTCCGCATGGGCTGTTCCTCAGCCAGAGGAGACACGGCTGGCCGTTGATGCTGAGGATCCCGGAGAGGAAGAACCGTATGTCATCCCGGCACTGGGGTCCCATCTATTTACAGCTGCTCCCAGGAGCCGTGCTCCAGATGTACTATGTGAAGGGTCTGGAGAAGCCATTCAAAGAGTTCCAACTGCATTCCGGCTGCTCCGTCTCAGAACCCAAGTTGGAGAGCTATGGCGAGCCACGGAAGATCGCGACGCTGAAGGTCGAGCACGCGTCGTACACAGAGCGAAAGCGCTACCACCCCAAACCCGAGGTGACTCACGAAGCGGAGATGGAGCAGCTGCTGAAGTTTGGCGCGACGGACTACGCAGACGTGGAGGACTTGCTTGCGTCCCTTGAGGAGGAGCTGATGAGGCTACCAGTGCCCCACAAGCACCAGAAGCATTATGAAGAGCAGGAGCTGTCCTTGCAGATCGCAGACCACATCTGGATGTGTCTGGACAAGGACGGAGCCGTCCTGGAACGTGCCGCTATCACACGGATCCACTGTTTGGCTTTCCTAAATGGAGCAGGGGAATGTTTCCTGGCGCTGAATGACCTTGCACTGCTGAGAAGAGATTCCTCATATGGCTCTGAGGACAGTGACGAGGAGGTGTGGATGGAGATCGCCGACTACCACTTCCATAAATGTGTGCGAGAAGCTGAATTTGAAGACACCAGGCTGATGAAGTTTTCACCTCCCGATGCCTGCAGGGTGGAGCTTATGCGCTACAAGACAGTGTCTCTTTGTGAAGACCTGCCGTTCTCACTGAAAGCCTTGGTGACAGTGCAGGGGGCCTATGTCGAACTCCAAGCATTCCTCAATATGCATTCGTCCTTCCCTTCCCCCCACGCTACTGTTTCAGAGACTCAGGCACTCTGTGAAAATGTGCGTATCCAGGTGCCGTTGCCGGGAGACTGGGTCAGAGTGCCTCGTACCGTGTCACTGCTGTGGCAGAAGTCTCTCAAGGCCCGCATGAACAGAAATGTCTGCTTGGGCTCGGTGAATGTCACAGACTCTCACCCTGTGATGCAGGTGACCGTGGGTACGGTCAAATATGAGAATGTGCATGGAGCCATTGTTTGGAAGATCGACAGGCTTCCTGCTAAGAACACAGGTAAGGGAGAGCTTGGTTTTCCTGTGTGTGGGAGATATCAGATTAGATTAGATTAGAGATTAGATTAGATTGGATTAGACAGAGCTTTATTGATCCATCCATACACATATATCACATGCACTTAATTGTTCCAATTACTAACTATGCTCAATCAAAGTTTGATTTGCACTTTTGGCATTACAAAATGCATTATTTGCATTATTAATCAAGTGTGAGGTTAGTAATGTGCATACCAAAATTACAAATCACATTAAAACCTGTTGTGCTGAAAAGAATATATATATGACATTTTTCCTAGGAAAAAGTTGACCGCCCCAATGTCACTGTATAATTTCCTGTCTATGTACTAGAATAAATTTAAAACCATGAAGTAATTTAATAAAATGTAGATTTTAAAGTGTTTTTAGAAGTTATTTTAAGGAAAAACGTGTGTCTGCTAGGGGCCCGGTGAGCTCATTCTCTGTCCACAGACCTGTAATTTGTGACTCTAAAGCACCAGCACACTGGAATAATCTTCCCCAACATAGCAAAGGGAACGTGTCTTGCATTACATACAAACATGACAGCCTATCACTCTAAGGTAGACTTCTTCATACCGTGCATTGTAACAGTAAGGAAAGCGCCTCGCTGTACTCAATCCGACATACCGACCGCTTCGTCACCACGTCACCTCACGTAGCGTGGCGGCTGGAACGAGCGGACACTGCATCATATTGTAGCTTCTGACTGTTGTGTTTTGTCTGCGCCCTCTGCTGGTTAAGAGTGCTAACTACATTTATTCTGGCACAACCCTCCCTTTAATTACAGCAGTGGATCTCCCACACTCCTTTTCCTGTAAGCTGGAGCTCGCATCAGACCAGGAGATCCCCTCTGACTGGTTTCCCTATATCACCATGGAATGTGAAGTAGCAGATACCATTGCTTCCAAAACACGGGTGAAATCTTTGGGCACAGAAAGTGACATCCAGCCGCAAAAACACATCACCACTCGAACTTTCTATCGTTGTCAGGTAAGACCGACGAATCGCATAGGACTAGACCAGGGGTACTCAACTGGCGGACCGCGGTCCGGATCCGGACCCGAACGCAGGCCTGTCCGGACCCAATCTCATTCATGATTAACTGGATACGGACCAAAACAAAACCGTAGCATTTATTTCAGGGCTATTGAAAAAACACTCCGTCACGAGTGTTACGTTTGCCCCCCCCCTCAACAACAAGCCTGCCTGGTTGACGCTTCGCGTGCGGCGCAAGGGTCCGCGCGGCGAAAATGACGTAATCGCTGTGGCTCAGCGTTTGCGCGAGTGCCTCGCGCGCTGTCGGTTCGAGAGGTCGTGCACCTCTCGAATTTTGTAACTTCGCGCCGCGCTTCAGCGCAATGAACAAAGTCACGTTTTCAGGGTTCATACACCTTTATAAGGTGGAATTAAAGCACTTGTACGTCACTTTCAAGGTCCATTTCAATATTTCCCAGCATGTTAAACATAATTAAGGTAAATATTTATACATATACTCGAAATAATTCGCTTTTTATCACATTATTTAATGGTTGTTTATTTAAAAAACGCCCAATCTTCACGTCTTCACGGTCTCTCATGTTTCGTCCTGGAATGACAAGAGGCTCGTATTTGTTAACCTAATACAAGAGAACTATTCAGTCAGACAGCTATTTGTTGTGAAACCAAGTAAGTTACAATTTCAAGCATTTTAAAGTACTTTAACCTAAATTCCAGCACTTTTCAAACCTGAAACATATAGCAACATTAAAATTGGTCAGGTAAATGTTCATTACCCTGTTTTGAGGGGTGTTTCTACCACATATCGTTTTGGACAAAACGCCTATCGTTTCGGAGAACACTGCAGTGACGCTCGCGAAAGTATAAACGCCTCCACCGTTCGCCCCCCCCCCCCCCACCCCGCCAACAACTTACGTTCGCCACCCCCGCCGCACCGGACCTCAGGTCACAGGTATCTGCCAAAATTGGACCGCGGACAAATTTAGTTGAGTACGCCTGGACTAGACCATCAGTTCATGTATACAAAAGACACAAACACTGCATAATGACTTCATTTATGATATGAATATCTCTCTGTCTGACTCTATTAGGTGGAGATTGAAAAGAAGTTAATTGAAGCAGAATTACAGAAGCCACTGAGTTGTGCAACACACTGAAGCAACAAGTGGATCTGTGTACAAGAAAAATATGGGAACAGCGACCCCGACCCATTTCTCCTTTAGTGAACTTAAATCCACGAATACCAAAATACGACGGACGCAAGACAGAAGCATTAAACACTTTTACTTTGGATCCATGTCATGTTAACATTTATACATATGGCTCTTCCATATAAACGCATGAAATCTAGTATATGCCTGATAACCTCATAATACTTGACTGTTAATGCCTGTCAAATCGTATACAATAGCCTCCAGTATTGTTGCACTTTATCTCAGTTTTACAGATGGATAAGACACCACGTATGAAAATATTAAAGCTCTTATGTATTGTCATTACACGAAGAACACTTGTTTGAAGTAAAGAGCAGTCTTTAGATATGCTAGCTAGATCCTTCTAGTAACAACTAATGTTATTTAACAATGTGGTTTGCTAAATTACATTTCGTTTATGCAGTCTGAGCAATAAACAACAGAATGAAACTGAATTTTTATTTTATAGAACCTGCAGCGATTAGTATGGTAAGGTACAACGGAAAGAAATCCGTGAACTAGTACACAATCCGCTGCGAATTAAGGTTCATATTTATCATCATTTGGAATTGACTTTTTTTTACCGGACTACAACATTCATTATAACCACCATGCGGTGAAAGCGATGCATCAGTAGCCGATTTGACTGATTAACGCGTCACGTGAGCTTTGTAAATTCAATCGGCATTCTAGAACCTCGCCGAACGCGCACGAGCGTAACGGTTACGTGACAAGGCCGTTTAGCTAGCTACCACGAAAATGCTTTCCAACTCAAACTCTTTAGTAAGTAGCTAGCTAATTTACGCGACAGCGGTATTTTATTTACAGTGGTTACTTGTTGCTTTAGTGCAGTGAAAGCAAACGTTAATGATATGAAGAATTTGCTTTAAAAATAAATTGTTAGGAACTAAACGTTCAGCTAGTTATTAGCCTTGCTAGCTAGTCATTAGCAGGTAAATTACCAGTTCGTTAACCAACAGTACTGAAATGACAGATTACTGTCGTCTCCTATGTAAAACAGCTTAATATCTTAATCTGTTTATTAGTCTTAAGTTTTTTCTTGTGGCCACTTGGCGAACTGTAATGGAACCCAGTCTTTATTTCCTCAGCCTAAACTCTACTTCTCGATCATTGATGATGTGATCGAGAGTATTCGGGAGCTTTTTCTCGATGAAGGGGTACAGGAGGGAGTACTGGATGACTTAAGAAAGGTAATATTAACCAAGAACAAGGCACATGTGAAAGCACTCTACCTAAATACTCCAATTCCAACATCCAATTTCTAAAAAGGTATTTAGCATTATAAACGTTTGTTTGGCACAGTATGGAAATCATTACATAGGGTCCTGTTGTATGCATTTAAAATCTTTGTTAAATTTCCGCAACTTCGATGTTCTAGTAGACAAAAATATTTTTTTTCCTGAAAAGCACATCCCTTCTCCTCGTAGCTTTGGGAGTCAAAAGTGTTGCAATCCAAAGCTGTGGAAGGTTTTGCAAAAGACAACCTCAATCCCTCCAATTTTGTTCTGCAACTTCCAGCCAATTATTCTCAGACTCTTCATAAACCCACAGGTGAGTTTCTTCTCAGGGACGTTTTATCCACAGGAAAAACTTCCACAAAAGCTGTTGCATCATAGATTGTGTCACTGTATTAACACTCATAGTGTGTGCAGTCACAGTTCTTTTAGTAGTCATAGCCACAATTCTTAAAATCTGATACCTAGTGGAAAACACTGATTTCAGCGGATTAATTTAAGAGTCTATGAAATCGATCACTTATCAGACATCTCCCTTTTAAAACCGTTATTCTTCAGCTTCTGTCGTCATTCCCGCTGGGCAGCATGCACAGAGTTTTACAGCAAAGGCAGTAAGTAAATTGCATCTTTTTTTTACACCTGGGTACATTGTCCACATTTTATCTAATTATTGGGTAAGAGCAGGGGTACCACTACCATGGAAGTGAAATTAAACCTCCCAGATCTGATGCCAAGAAGAGCAGAACATTGTAATTCACAAAGTTTATATTTATACCCTGGTTGCCCTTTTGGAATGGAAAGCCATTGTCATGCACAATTTCATGAAATAAGTGCAAAATATAGCATCAGGAAACTACATTCTCAACAAAAATTTCCATTGGTCTAAGGCCTATTTGTTGACCACAAGGAAATTCTTTTACAGTTTACCAGGTTGTTAAAATGAAAGAAAAATGTGTGTGTGTGTGGTGGGGGGTGTTTAATACATTGTATTGAAATTTATTTCTGTGGTTGAAGCTCTCCATGAACTCGGAGCTCAAAAGACTATGGCCTGATTAAAAGTTACTTACAATGTCTAGGGTTCGAGGGTGTGTTTCATCAGAGAGAAATAGTTATTGAATTATTAATGGTGCTGAACATTTCATCAAGATGACAGTGCACTGATTAAAATGCTAAATTGTGGGGGGAGAAGTGAGGGATTTGTCAGTTTCTTCTCAGTGGTCTGTAAATGCAGATTTCACTTTCAGAGCAACTCAGGCACAATTGCAACGTTTTCTCTTCCGCCTGGAGTTACCTATCCTGTTCAGATACCAGCAGGAGTGACCCTACAAACTGCCTCTGGTGAGATGCATAACTCAAGCATTTAAAAATGGACCAGGTGAGACTAAGCCTGTTCCTGTTAATCTGCCCAGGAAACTTTAGCCCAAACCCTAATCTGACATAATAAATCTAGCTTCAAAGGCCTTTGGAATGCATCTTGGTTCTAGTCTCTAAAGAGTCCTGTGAGGTTTTTTTCTCTTTTGTTTCTGTCTTTTTGTTTTAGCTCTGTATTCTGCAATTCATAAAGCTCCCTGTTGGCATAATGATTAGTTGATGAGTAGGAGTGTTGGAGCTGGCACAATACTTAACTGTGCATTGTGGCTGCTACACGAAGCCTAATGTTAGCTGGATGTCTGGGGTGGCCATCAAGCTTTGTTCAGTTCAGTCATGCTTTACTAAAGCATTGAGCAGAGAAACACTGATATTACTTGTATATAGCAGTATTTTATATATAAAAAAAAAATGTTACTTCTCATCTGCCAGTCGGGTCCAGACTACTGGTTAAATAGATGGCATTTTGCAATGTTCTAGGGGAAACTGGATTTTCTTTAATAAAGAGACATTTTTGCACATGATCATTAATTGTAGGATATGTTCAGAAGCCTTTGCATTATCCTGTGTATGACTGCTTGCTTTATGACCTCAGGCCATCTGTACAAAGTCAACGTTCCTGTAATGGTGACCCAGGCTCCTGGATGTCAGCGTCTCCCTCCCCAAGCTAATCAATCCCTTATGGAGCAGAGAACTCTGCCCTCCACTGTTGTTCACAACGTCCCTGCCCGTGTGACCGGCCCCTGTCCACAAACTCTGCCCATTCCCCAAGTCTCCAAGCCGGTCCTACCACCACAGGATCAGACGCAGAAACAACTAGCCCAGTATCATACCATCCCTCTGGATCAGACATCCCAGCCCCTGCTTCCGCTTACCCCAGACAGTTCCGTTTTACACCAGCCCTCGCGTTCACCGCTGGAGAGCCCCGGCGAGTTCACCCTGGACGGCATCGAGTTCAGTCCTCAGCCACTAGGCACAAGTGCGTCTTCACCCTTCTCTGTGAGACCACAGCAGCAGCATCTTGGAGACCTGCAGGGAGAAGTTCCTCGCATGCACACGTTGGAGTTTGGAGCCAGCGTGCAGGATGCGGTGGAGAGAGCCGTCGAAGCGGCTGAGGAATCCGGAGCCACGGACAGTGCTGCCGACGCCATGAGTCTTCTACCAGACTTGGACAGAATGCCTGACGGTGCAATCAAGGTGAAAGCCTACACTTGTTCGCTTGGTGGTTATTCTGGTGATCTAGTATATCATCATAAATAAGACTTTTCTGCACATCACATTTTTGTAGTGTTCACACTCCACTGTAGAGGGTTTTTTGTTTGATAGAACTGACCTTTTCAAAAACGATAGCAGGACTGTCGACTGAAACCATACATGTCTGGAGATATCATGCTAAGACTCCTGAATCCTGATTTTTCAGTAAGTATGCAGTACATTCTAAGTACTTCTGGGCAGTAACGAGCGTCCGACATGCTGGTGTCTCCACAGCTTGAAGGGCTCCTGATGGATTACAACTTCAATGAGTTGGACGACATCATCCAGCTTGACGGCGCGTGCGACAGCAGCTCCGAAGTGGGAGATGAAGAGCGGGAGCAGCAACGGCTGGACGAGGAAGAGGAGGAGGACCAAGGGGCCGTGGGAGAGAACGAGTTTCTGGGGATGATCAACGCGGAGGCCCTGAAGGCACTCCAGACTGCTGGGGAGAGCCCCAGCAGCAGCCCGCCCAGCAGTGACAGCGACGAGCCTGGCCTGGAGGTGTTGGAGGAGGAGGAGGTGGGTTAGGTGGGTGCGGTGTGTGCCGCATTTCAGGGGCAATGCAACACTCTTCTCATGACCGAGACATCCAGCCATGCTCTCTGCTTCGGTGTGCTAATCATCAAAAGTGATTGTATGTCGTGCGTTATGATTTTCTTGTGGTGATTGACCACTTGGACTTGCTTACTCTGATGCTACAGCAGACAGTTGTATGCAGCTACCACCAACGTAAACAGTCTGTGAACATTGAGTGTCTCTTCCAGAAATACCTCAAATCCAGTCCTGAGCATTTTTCTATTAGACCGCTTTGATGAGGTCAAGAATTTCTCAGTTCTGTGTGAAGTCAAAACAAAAAATTGTCATTGTGTTGAATAGGCTCCGCTTTTGGCTAGGTAATATAAAGACACTATAAAAGGAAACTACCATTTTCCTGTTTTGGAATAACATCGCAGTGTAGTTCACTTGGATGTCTCTTTAGCCCCTCTCACCCTCAGCCACTGATTTCTCCCATAACATGAAAAGCCTTTGAAAAGCAAAACGGATTGTATCAGACAGACAGACAACATTGCAGAGAGAAAGAAGGGGCAACTATATTTCTTTAACGCTGACCTAAGTGATCTCTGGTAATTACTAATGTTGATTGAAGGATAAAGTCCTGTATAAAGGTGGTGTTTAGAGCTGTATTTCTTATGAGACGGAGTAAAATTGCTCGGACCACCTCCTCACGTTTTTCTGGGCACTGTGCATTTTTATTTGTTTGGTGTTTAGGATCCATTGAACTCTGGTGATGATGTGAGTGAACAGGATATCCCAGAGGTCTTTGACACTGAGAATGTCATAGTTTGTCAGTATGATAAGGTAAGAATTCGTCTGTGGGGTTTTGTGCAGTTGTTTGAAGTCTCATGAAAGCTACAGTATGCGATGTTTGCAGCTCTGGCAAGCTGCTTCATTTGTGTCTGCTTTAAAGGTGTTCAACATGCACTGTAATTACAAAACGTTTCAACCAGTGGCGGATGCTGGTCTTTCAAGGAGGGGAAGCTCAATTTGGGCTTGTGAGTCAGTCTCCAAACACAAGCAGCTACAACAAAAACCACCAGAAATAGATGCTCGATTTGTCGCTAGTCGTTATTAACGAAGAAAATGCAGCTAAGAGAATTAGGAAAATCTTCGGTTCAACTCGGAACAGAATTAAAATTAAATGCTCCCGCGGAGGTTTACACCAAAAGATCGCTGATTCGCTCATTTCGCTGTCAATCAAAAAGGGATTCAGCCTCAGACAGATCATCCAATCATCATGCAGAAGCTGAGCGTCCGGGCCAGCCGAGGCCGGCCCACTGCCCCATAGACCCCCAGAGACGCTGAGCGTCGGATGGGCGGGACAAAGCCCAGCATTTATCCAATGACTCGTCTCGTTTCGCTGCACTCTTTGCTTCGCTATTGAACTCTGTAGACGCTCAGCGTCCACACCGTTTAAAGCACCGTGAAGCTGCGGGACTGAGTGAGAGGAAAGCCGCGTCGTTACCAGAAACTGATAACTGATAAGAAACTGATTCTGAACAAAAGTTGAGAGCGTTGTAGCACATATTTAGTCAATGACATATACACAACAGTATATCTTTGATCACTTTTTTTTGACATTTTAGGGGAAGCTGAGCTTCCCTTGCAGTCTTAGAGCAATCGCCACTGGTTTCAACTAAGTGCACTGCTCTTTCATTTATACAAAAAATTATGTTAAGGTTTACAACTCGTGTTTTAAAAATGCATCAGGTTTGTGTGTTTGCTCTTTTGACAGATTCATCGCAGTAAAAACAGATGGAAGTTTTATCTGAAAGATGGTGTGATGTGCTACAGTGGTAAGGACTATGTTTTTTCCAAAGCCGTTGGTGAGGCTGAGTGGTGAGAGGGGAGGACATGAATTTTGAGGCCAACAAAGAGGACTGTCTTCAATACAAGAGTGGGCAAGGTCCTGCATGAGATGTTATTTAAGTGTGGAGAATTTACTTATTAACTAATGCAGCATTTGCTTTGGATATTTTTGTTAGCTGGTTTATTTATTTATTTGTATATAGTCAGTCCCAGGGTATATCTTGTTTTTGTGTGTGATTTAACACTGTGTTCATATTTCCACACAAATGTATTTGATTTATTTTTCCAAGTGGTAGATCTTGAAAGTTGTGGTTTATGCTCCAAATGGTAAGCAGGTCGTTATTGTTTAATTCTTCCTTGAATGAAAGCAAAACAAAATTGGTCTATATGTTTATATGGATGGCAAAGGAACTTGGAAGTCAGTGCTGTAGTGACATGTTCTACATTATATCTTTTGGCTGAAAACTTTTAGTTGACTTAATCTTTATAACTTGCTAAATTCCTTGTTTGCTGCAAGTGTAAATAAAATGTATGAATGGCACATCTGCTGGTGAGACCCACCACTGATTTATGGCTGGTGACTATGAACTGGAATTCAACATGGAATACAAGAATGGGTGATAAGAGCATTTGCAATGTGTTAATAATTATGGACATGTTATCTAATGTTAGACCAAATGTTGCCAGTGTGTTGGTTGAAAATGAAAACACTTGAGCGAATTGGATCAGGAGGGAGTAGCCCTAGCTTGCTACCATCATGGCTGCCACGTGTCGTGTCCTGAGCCTCCAGTTCAGGGGTGGCCAACCCGTCATAGACCAAGAGCCACTTTTTCTTACTGTGTGAAAATGTAGCAGTGTGTCGCCCCGTTTGTGCAGGTGAACCCACACTGAGCAATTTGAATCATTTTGTGGTGAATTACTATTTGTGTTGGGGTATAGATTAATCTCTAATATTGTACATAGGGTAATGGGTTGAAAATGATTGGTGCTGGTTTTGTTTTTCCTTTTATTCCTGCAGAACAACCCACAGTTTAGAAGTGGTTTCATTTACAATGGTAAATTTAGGGGCAGTTAGTTTTTCAAACGCATTCACTGTATGCAGTATGTACATTATACACAGAACGCTACTGTAGCGTATTTATCAGTCCGTATCTGTAAAACACAGAGCAGGCTCATGCTGCACCTTTACTGAAGAAACACCCCTGCAGCTTGATGTGATATGCCTGAAATTGGTTGGTCCGGCTCTTCCTGGAGGTCTTGCTCCTGGGCCCCAGTGTGACTCCGGAGAGGCCATGCCGTCTGTAGAACTCTGCCTGCATCCGACAGCAGCCGCAGCGGCTCAGGAGCATGTACCCGTCCCTGCGGAAGGCTCGGGTGAAAATTGTGTACAGGAACGGATTGCACAAGGAGTTGATGGGGTAGAAAAGAACCAGGAGGATCTTGGACTGCGAGACCGTGATCAGAGGCATGCGCAGTGCGGCGGAAATCGCGAAGAACGAGATTGGTGCCATGCACAGGAAGTCTGTGAAGATGAGCACGGCCATCCTTTTGGCGATCCTGGTGTCGCCGTGACGCGTCGCCACGTTTGGGTTGCGCACGCTTAAGTAGATGCTGGCGTAACAGGAACACACGGTCAGGAAGGCTGCCATGTTCAGGATCAGCAAGGCCACCACGTAGCCCTGCGAAGCCGGCGTTTCGATGTCCATTGGCAGGCAAATGCTCACCTTGGAGTAGGTGCTGACCCCAAACATGGGGAGCAGAGCCACCAGGAGGGAGAAGCCCCACCCTGCTGCCATGATGGCGGCCACGTGTCTCGGCTTGAGCCTCCTGTTGGTCTGCAAGGCGTTGGTGATGGTGTGCCAGCGTTCGAGGGTGATGGTGGTCAGAGTGTACACGGACAGCTCGCTGGCAAAGACGGTCAGGAAGCCCGCCACACTGCAGCCCACGCCCGTCTGCCAGGCCATAGCGTGGTTGTAGTATTCTCTGCGGGACCAGTGGTCCATCAGGGCGATGAGCAGCAGGTAAAGGCCCATGCACAGGTCGGCGAAGGCCAGGTTGCACATGAGGAACCTGGAGGTGTTCATCTTCTGGGGGCTCGAGAGCAGGACGACCAGCACGGCCAGGTTGCCCACGAGCGCAGAGGCCGTGACTATCCAGGCAACGCAGCGAAGGAAGTCGTAGCCCAGCAGGTCCTCGCAGGGGTTGAAGGCATCGGGCTTTGGGCTACATTTAAACGGCCTGGTGTTGATGCACAGCTCCATGTCAGGATAGTGAAAGCTTATTTCTTGAAGGTCAGCCAGCTCTTCACCTGATACGTCACTGTAAAGAAGGAGATGTCTGCGTTGGAAATGGCTATTAATTTGTTGACTGTTTATTGATTTGACTGTTTATTTGGACATTAAAGGGGAAGTTTTTTTTCCTCATTTGAACATGGCTAAACACTTCTAGGTACGTCACTTTCTTCATTTTAAAATGTTAATTTAAAAATGTTCTTTGTAACAACTTAGACACTCTTGCTCATGATGAGAGGAGGTTAAAGTGTGTAATTGTTTTAACTGCCTTTGCCAGAAGTCAGTCCTGTAGCAAGCTAAACAGACTTGGCAATACTGGATAAGAACGGTTACCAAATGGCTTCATAATGTCAGTCAAGAACAAAGCTACCGTGCTGGCTCTGATCCATGCCTTGCCCCAGTGCTTGGAATAGCAGCAGGAACAACTCCAGCTTTCCAAGTGGTCTCTGCAGCCCTTCATGTTTTTTTCTAGCTCTGCATGTGTATCATAGTCATATTCAAGGTGATTTATGGTTTGTAGCCATAATTTGCACAAGGCTGTTAAAGGACATGTGGAAGTGAATGGGAATTCATGCCATCAATGGGATATTCTGACGGCCCACGATGACGCACCTTTGTCCCATACGTGTTTAGATTTTTCAGATTTGAGGAAAAAAACCTTCCCCTTTTTAGAAGGAATAATAAGGTGAATGTGATGGCTTCAGTCTTACGTGAAATCTGGCTGGCTGTCCTTATTGCATAGTTTGGTTAGATTTTTAAACCGACCAATTATAGTCTTGTCCCTGCAGGGGGACAAGAGAATGTTATTGATACTCTTCAGGCTTAACACATAAATAAAGACTTGTCTCGGAAAGTGTTTTTGCCATTTTATTTTTTGCTTGGCATGTTCTGCAGAGGTTCTAGTTTCAAAATGAAAGCGGGAAAAAGTATAATGAATATCTATTCTGCAGATCCTGGAAAATGGATCAGACCTGTTGCTGTGTCTCCAGGTGTGGAAGGCGCAGCAGTGGCTGGAGTAGGTGAGCTCCGCCTCCTGTAGAGCCAGGAAATTCTCCAGTGGGGGTAGAGACTTGAGAGCAGGTGTAGACCGAGCCATCAGAACCTTTACCTCAGTCAGTCCCCAGATGGGAAGCGCTTCGAGAGGGGTGGATGACACGTCTCTACACACACACACACACACATACGTGCATACATATAAACTTCTATCTTGCAGCATAATTATTGTCATTCTAAATAACAATCTAACAATCGTTTACATTAAAAAAAAATATAGATCAATATCAGTAAAGTTCAATATAACACAAAGCATACAGTACATTTCCTTGTCTGACCATAGTAGGCAGTAAAATGTGTAATGCTTGTATGGGTCCAGATGAGCCTTTTGTCATATCTAATGTAACAGTTTGCAAGAGCTCCTGACACTTCACAGAAACGGATTGTATCTGTTTTGCTACAGAGTTGGTGACCTTTAGGAACGTTTGATTTAATCCGTCTCTGCAGTCCCCCTTGCAGAATCACAATAATTCATGCATTCAGTAAAAATAATAATTAAACTGTTAATTATTGTTAACTGTACAGTAGTTAAAGAGTTAAACTAAGTAGTGAGTGAGTCTGTGCTGAATCATTTCCAACATAACGGACACTTCCTGCTTTAATGTGACCCTGCAGCCTCTGTGTTTGCCTCTTTCATATCAAGGGCAAATTTCAGGGTGACTGTGACACTTGCCTTGAAATATTTGTGAGGCACAGGTATTTAGAAACCAGGAAACGCGCAGACCTTGGCCAGTAGATATGAACTTGGTTTCCCCCTCTATCTATGTGAATTCATATGCATTTCCAAACAATCCCTTTCTTACTGTCTGAGAAATGATCTTGACTAAATGCTCCCCATTGGTCCATTTGCATGTCTGCTATTGAAACTGCTGTCCTATTCAAGTCCTTTGTCAATACTACTGCAGTTACGGCTTTTACTCACAGAACGGTTGGTCCTAACGCCCCTTCAAAAGCAGCATCGTGGATTTTACTAAGGTGCCTGTTGTCTTTCAAAATGCTAAAAAGTGAAGAAGAAAAAATTTGATCAGTACTCAGCAATCACACTAAAATGTACTATATTATGCATGACCATGGTTAATTAAATGAAAATAGAGATACTGTATTAAGACCACACTTAAACAATGCTTGTACAGATTTTGTCGGCCGGTGTGTGTACTTGGGGGAAAACACTGCAGAGCTCAATCAGTGTTTTGTCTTTTATTTGTGCTTCGTTTATTTACCCATACGTTATGTTCCCTACATTTTGTTCTTAGACTAAACCTTCAGTCTCAAAACAAACAACTGATTCTGCCACTCATGTGGAGACAAGTGGGACAGCTTCTTGTAAACATGTCTGGAGCAGGGAATGTGTTCAGTTTTAGGAGATACCTACACCTTATCTAGCCTCGTCCCGTTGAAGGCGTGTGATTTGATCTCAGTAAATCCATTTCTGACCAGATTCCTGAAAAGTGAAACGCATGCAAAAATTAAAAAAAATCATTGTTGGATTTTGATGTTAAATGTTTAACTGAAAGGTATGAAAGTCTTGTGTCTGCTAATCTAACAGTACCCAGATCATATATCAAGGTGGTGGGCTTCTGAATACACTAATTGTGCAGTTCTATCAACTGAGTTTTTGTGAAGCAACGTTTGAATTTAAATCATGTGGTAGAACTGTGGTTAACCTTTAAATCTTGGCCCACAATACATGTGAGTTTTTAATGATTTTTGATCATACAAAAGGGGTAGAAGAGGTAGCTGTTCTGCTTTGAGTGGCAGTTATTACTATTTGAGTGACAACTGATGCAAAGGTCAAGTCCTCTGGTCTCATGCGTTCAAATGGAAAATGGTGTCCTGCTTCTGAACTCACATGTATAGGTCTTCCTTGGATATACCTTGAAACGCATTGGCTGGAATGCTGTTTATTTGCATATTGTCTCCAATCTCCCTTCACAAAACAAAAAAAAATAAACAAGATAATGTGCAAAAGGTCTTTGAATTCTAATAACTTAATATTTTACTCATGTATAGGATAAGGTATGAAGGATGTGGTATTACATTTCCAAAAAGAGGGAGAATAAACACAATTTTGTACTCCCTTCCCCAAATGTAATGCCCAAGTAAGGCTTTCTTTTCCCTCAACGCAGAAGAGATATCTGTGCATAATTAACATGCAGGTCCCTTAGCACTGTGTTCGATGGGCTGGGCTTGGGTCCAAAGAGTTTTGCTGCATCTTTGCAGGTGCAGTTGGAAGGCCACAGTATTAAATCAGAAATGTTACTCTGTCCTCCAAATCACAGAGGTTACTCACAGGAAGAAAAATAATTCCACTGACGCGATGGTGGATAAGTCTGGAAAATGTCTAACGCCTGTGTTGCAGATGCTTCTAAACAAAACGGGAAAATGAAAACCGAATGTTACGACACTGTTTTCGCACTTGGAGAAAAATACAGACCTTGCTAGCTCATTAAAATGTGTCTTACAGGTATCTTAGTTTAGGCAAGTCAGTAAAGGCCCCATTTTCAATGGTCATTAGTTGATTAATATTCTGTATTGATCTGAAAAACAAAACAATGGTAATTTTAACTTGCAGTAGTTATTACATACATGCTTTTTTCCCCTATTAACTTTGACAAAATACTAAAAAGATGTTTATACAAAACTAAATGTGAGGGTGTGTGTGTGTATACTCAAGATTATTGAAAATGCAATGAAAAGGCTACTTGCATTTCTTCGAGGCTGTGAATGGAGAGAAATGCTTTGCCTTGAATGTTCCTGATGGAGTCACTTTGGGAAATTTCACTGCAGTAAGAAACAACTGTTTTAGAAGCTATTTCATAAGCATAGTGTTTTTAGTAGTGTGATCTATGACCTTTTTTGTAACAATACTTACGGCCTTAATGCTCATACAAAGATTTGGTTTATAAGCAAATAAATAAATTACTAGGCAACATTGTTAACATATTAAATATTAAACATTTTATCATCCTTAAGCATTATCCATTTCTGTTCATGTAATGTACTTCACAGCATAAAAACAAAGATAAAACGACTACTCTTGAATATGTCCTTGATGGTTCTTGATCCTCACCCACCCCCCCTCCAAAAAAAAGTCTTTACTCATCCAGCTGCCTTCATTTTCACTTCATTACTACAATAACCATCCTAGTCAATCAAGAACCACTTAAACATGGTTTAAGAAAATGTAAATGCTTTCTTTTATCCATGGAGATGTAACTGCCTCCTCACTCTCTGAGAAAACAACTGACTGCTTTTTTTCCATTTTAAACAAATCGCTCAAACATTGCACTCACTAAACAGTGCTTCAAAATTAATACTCTTATCATACCATCTGGTACTGTTACCAAGAAACTGCAGTTGATCTGATCTTGCTTATTGTATAACAACAGAATTGATGCTTGAATATAATAGCATTATTAGACTGGTAAGTAACCACTTTAATGCTAATATACTAGTGTTGGCTACAAAATGGGCTTTTGATAGATTAAATTAGCATTTTCTCGATACTGGCTCTCTAGATAATGGCAATCTTCATGGCCTACTTTTGAACAGCTTATTTTTTTAACCCTTTGTCACGTTTGACCTTTTCCCTTACTAGTAGGCTTGTTTTGCCTACCTATCAACAGTACAAATACTGTGTAATCTTTATCCTGTTCAGACAGGGACATTAGTCTTATACCATCAGAAATAAATGGTCATTGTAACCGTTTGCAATGAAGCACTGGGGAAATTTCAAATAAACTGATGGGCCTAATATACCCCAACCTAAAAGTACATATACATGTTTTCCTTATTTGGATAAATCCATGTTTAGTGGAACTTCTGAGTTACATCTGATTGATTGTTGATGAAAGATATCCAAGCACTCAGTTGTACTACTCGTATAATATAGTGCTAGGATGGGTGTTGTGAGCGGTGTACAATAAGATAAAATGAAATCCTTCCGTTTTTAATTTAAGCAGTTGTTTTTCCACTGAAATATTAACTATTTTTAAAGGAATTAACCTACCTGTTATGAATTGCTGCATTTTCTGCAGAGTGGATGCAAGTTGTTACTTTATCAAATGATACATGTTTTGCATGCATTATAATTTCATAGAGATTTGTGTTGGTTAGTAATTACTGGCGTACTAGCTAAAGTTAGCTATCCAGCTAAAGTTATATATTTTTGACCTACAGAAGTTCTGCAATTTAATTTCTGATGTGGATTTAAATTTAATCAACACGGTCATTTCTGATTTCGTCAAAAATATTTTTGTTGTAATTCTAAACATCGCTGTTATGTTTTTGCAGGTTGAGGATGCAGCATTTTGCTGATGTGACTAGCACAGCGCTGTCGATCGAGACCCGTGACGCGGAGAGTGCAGCGCGTGACTAAACACTACATTCTAAAATCTGAAATCCGTCATTTTTGACGACTAGATGTGTGAAAGTAACTTAATTTAGTTGTATCCTAATTATTGAATTACATCCATTAGCTGCACGGGCGTGGCAGGAAACGTTTGCCCTATTAATTCTGTTATTCAATATATAAAAAATAGCCTATAGTTATTGCAACACCTTGGCCTGTAACTAATCTTGAGTATACAGATTAGAATACTAGTTTACTTGTTACATAATGACAGTGCCGAATCTGAGCACTGAAAGACAGACCTAGATTTAGGATTTAAAAGTAGCAAATCATTGCAGTGTCTGTGCGAAACTTGGCACATTTGTATCGCCTCGAATGTCCTGAACAAAACACACTGTACTAATCCCTTTGTAAAGACATGCCGCTCACGCAATAAAAACTTCTATGGTTAAACAGTGTAGTATTGGAGAAATGCCAATTACCGCTGTAGAACATACTGCAGGCCTATTAACAGTGAATTGAAGAATTAGACTACAAATATTTGAGTTAGTTGAGACAGATACGCTAACCCCAGCAAACTTGTATAAATTTCATATTGCGACTGTAAACACTGTAGATGAACCCAAATCTCACATTCTCGTCACGTTGATAAGTTCTTGGAAAGTTCCGCTATGCACGTCTTTCAAAGGCAGGTGCGCCAATCTTCTGGAAACGAGCATGGCACAAACAGAAAATTATTAAGCGAATCGTCAATAATTCGAATCAGCTTTTAAAAACACTTTAAGATGGATTACTTACAATTTGTTTGTTGCAGACGTAGCCTGAGAGCTTTCCTGAGTCTGCCTATTGCAGCGGACTCTCTCCGTACTGCACTGGCATATCGCTGGACACGAGAACGTCCAGCAGTGACACTCGCTCACTATGCTGACCAGGACCGCCACAAACCACCACACGCGAGGAGACATAATCCTATTTAACTTCCTGTCCTTCCTCCACGCCGATGCACACAAATCTCCAGTTCGGTGGTGTTGAGCACACCGCACTGCTCAGTCCACCTGTACTCGGATATGCACAGACCCATTTGTGCATCTACGTCACTCGCAGCAGACGCCGCGCGGCAAGGTTATGCAAAACCGCTTATTTTCAGTCTCTCAAGCACCGGTCCTCGTCTACTTTAACAAGGCTAAGTCACTGATAATGTAATAACAAACATGTTCGACAAAATACTAGGTCATAGTGTGCAGTCTGAAGTACTTTTGACCTGCTGAGAGTTAGCCTGTTACTAACCTATATACAGTGCGCGCGCGTGTGTGTATATAAAATTGATCACAAGAATAATTAAAAAATATAACGTACATGTATCTGGCCATTTTCACTGAGGGATACTCTGGTAACTACTGGATTACATAACGCTGCAGTCAGAGAACATTTCTGGTATCCCAGCATTCTTGTTCTTGAATAATTGGAATTGACAGTAATTCATATTTTGTTAATTATGTACATCATTTACGTTCTTGGAAGAGTTTGTACTATTAAAGTTTGTAAACGAGCCTAAAGGACAATTTTGACATTTTGTTTTGTTTTCTTAGTGTAAGCTGCAGTCATGATCCTGTTTTCCCCCTTGTGATTCCAATTTACCTTTAACTGCTGTATGCTTAATTGGAGCATTTAGCCCCTCGTTTCGTCTCTAATTTTTGACATGTACTGCTAACACGAGCCTCGCGTAATTGAAAAGGCGACCAGCCCCCGTTAAAAACGGTGAGCTTTTACTGCAACTGCTCTGACATCACGAACGTGCGCACGCGTGCGCGCCCCATGCTTCGATTGACGTGAGCTTTATACATCTGCCCGTTGTGGAGGGAATGCGGAGTTGAGTTTCCTTCACGTGAAACGCTCGTCTCAGGTCGCTGTTCACACAAATGCACATTTGGAACCCTTCCTGTTAGTGGCTCGGATGATACTAGCTCAGAAATGAGCACAACCACTGAAATGCAGATATCGTTTGCCCAGTCCTAGTCGTAATTGAGTTGTAAAAAGCTGAACATTGTTATAAGCCATATTGCATATTTAATTAAAGTTTTGTTTGTTTTTAAATACTATTAATTGTAGGATCTAATATGTAGTAATATGTATGAATGACTATGCCACACCCATTGAAATAAAAGCTGGGGTTGTCATTGCAGATGTAGAAGGAGCCAGAGTGGAATATTATATTGTTTGATTAGTGAATCAGAGCCAAAAGATTAAGGGATGCATAGGGGAGAGAAGGTGTGAACATATTGTGAACACAACACCATTTTGTCTGTTCGTCAATGTCAACGATGCCCGAACTGTCAAATCCACAAAGGTGGTAGAAGCCAAAATAGAAAAGGGCACTTTGACCCACTCTAGCTCTGACGTCTTATTGAGTTGTTGGAAGTCATTAAACCCACCTCTCTCTCTCTGTTCACAGTTCAGGGGTAGTTGTGTGTTGGGTGGGTGTGTGGGTGGGTGGGGGTGGGGGTGGGGCACGTGTCTGGCTATGGAAGTGGCAGTCTTGGCCCATAAAAGAAAACGGGGGAAAGGATGTGAAAATGGGTGATGACCCAGCTTGAGCATGGCAAGTGTGTGTGAGTCCCGACCTCCCTCAACACGAGCAGCACAGCACAGCGCAGCTCACTGACAATGGATGGTCGCCCCGTAAATCATAACAGTTCAACAGGGCAGCTGTAGGGCGTCTAGATCAGACATCATGGGTGTTTACCTGCTCACGTCACGTTACAGGTGTGAGTGTATCAGTGTTTGCTTAGTTCCTAGTGCCACACAGATGCTGATTTTGTAGAGAGAGAACTGACATTTTGGGATCAGATTTTAATTGATCTTATAAACATTTGTATGGATCAGAAATTGTAGGTACACAGTGCTGCTTCTTATGGTTAAGAAGTTTTGTGATGAGCAATAGACTTAAACCACACTCCCATTTAAAAGAGATGATGGAAGCTTGATGCTCCATTGAAAGTCTTTTGACCATGTGCATTTTTAACTTTACAGACATATTTGTCATCTTCTGAAGGCTTGGTTATAATAAACAAACCAGAGTGAACATGTCTGCTCCAAGCGAGCAAAATGTCCATTATAAAATGCAACATTTCCTTATTAAACTGTCTGCAGTTCAACATTGAGCAAAGATATCTGTAGAGTTGTTTGCATCAGCTGTTGCATTTGCTTTTGAAAAGCACCACTTTTCACTTCTTGTCTTGAACCTTCTGCACAACATGAATTTCTAAAGATCTTCAGATAATCAAAATTGTAATTACTTCTAACATACTATTTTGGTTATCCTTACTTGTGCTGCAAAACTCCATAATGTGTAGATTGCATGCAGGTTTGCAGAGTTCAGTGTTCAAAGTTCTGACCATCCCTCCATGTTAAAACACCCTACATACTAATCCCCTATCCCTTGGCCATTTGGGGAACCATGACCCTTTGGCTGAAAATGTTCATATGAATATTCTTTTGTAACTATATGGTGCCAGTCCCCTGTGTTGTACAGTTCAGCTCTCTATTTAAAGTGAAGGCAAGTAATGCCTTTGTTGAACTGTACAATGTCCTGAAGTAATGCCAACCCTTCTAACATTAACATCATCCCACGACAATTCTTTAGTGTTTAAATCATACTAATTTAAAAATGTATTCACATTTTACCAAATCAAAACTATCCAGATATATTTATTACCCAGTACTCAGAATTATGGGGTCATAACATGGAAAGAAAAAAAAGAAAAAAACTTTGCTGTGGTTAATACCCCTTGACCACAAGGTGGCAGAATCATCATGATATTAAATGATCAGTTGATGAAACCAATTTGATAAATTACCTGTCCTGACAACTAACTATGCTTGAATGACTGACTTCAGACTGTGCATGTGATGGTTGATTAGAACACAATGTTGTTAATGCTGTTAAGAATAATGTTTGAAAATGATCTGCCCATTTCTCTGTGCTGTTGGCGCAACAGTAGATATACTCAGTATGGTGGAGCTGTTTAGGACTGGTGTCTTGGTGTCTTTCAGTATGTGTATATATAGCTTTAAATGGACATTCTTTAAATCTCTAAAGAAAACGATTGTAGAAAATGAGTTGATGTGTGGGGTAGATCCCAAAACAAATGCAAAAACTCAAGATGAGCTGGCGGGTGGCAGTTGTGTTCCCATGGCGCTGCGCTCCTTGTGCTTTTGTTGTATTCTGTTCCTATTGTGATGTCACCGTGTGGTTTTGTTTTTGTTTCTGTCCTGCATCTCATCATTCCTGCCTTTGATGAGAACTCAGGCGCTTCTTATTTCTGTTCAGTCATCGCGTGTGTTTGTAACCCTCCTGCAGGGACCTTGTCAGTTATTATTGGAGCTGTCTTTCGACACAGAGTCTTCGTTCACTGGGTATTGTCATTTCTTCTGTTCATGTTTGTGATCACTTCGTGCTCTTCTGTTCTCGTCTCGTCCTAGTTTGTATCTCTTGGTTTCACTTTGTCCTGTGTCTGCCTGTGTGTTCTGGATTTGCTTCTCTGTCTCCCAACTTTATAACTACGGACCATCTTATGGATACTGATGATAGGCTCACACTCAGTGAACATGTCTTGGCTTTTTTGGTGCGCTTTTATCACCTGAAAACAGGCAAGTTTGGCATCGCCCTTGCGTTAGTCCCTCGTCATTGATTTCCATCTGGGAAAGGCCACGCCAGGTGAGTAACTGCAGTGTACCATAGTAAGAGATGTAGAGGTGTTCAGAATTGTAGTAAGGTAGCCAAAGTTTCCAGGGAAACAGGATATTTTGGAGAGGTATGACATCACCTGTGTGTCTAACTAACTAATAAAGGACCCCTGTCTTACACATCCTGTTTCTCTGGAAACAATTTTGTCTATCTATCTCTCTATCTATCTATCTACACATACATACAAACACACATTGGATGCCTTTGGAATGTAGGACACTGCAGGACCTGAAGCCAACCCACATGGAGATTGTGAGATGTCCATGCAGGCGTCTCGCTGTAGGAGAGAGTGGTGCTGACCCTGGCGTGGTGTCTGGTGAGTGTGTGTGTGAGCACCGCAAGACACAGCATTTACGAAATTCCACGTCTCTATGATGGCCAACAATTTGAGGCCTGTAGCACTGAATTTGTTTTGTGGAAACTAAAACAGATTTTCATAGCAAGTGATAAAATCCTGTGTATAATGATGGTTCAATTTGATGGTTTCAGTTTGCATCTGGCCATGTGAATAGCAATTTGCAAAGAAAAAGATAAATGGAGTAGAAAGCTGTTTTGTGCTGCATCAAGTCAGCAATACGTCTGCCCAGGGCCACACGCTGCCCACGGCCGGGCCCTATCTCAGGATTATGGGTGTAAGCATTAGCACAGGGAAACTGGGCAAAGAATATGCAACCGTAATGAGGCACCCCGACTGCCTCATAAACAGGTGTACACGGGAGTCCTGGTGCAACATCGTTTACTCAATGGAGATGTGATGGACTGCACACAATTCACAGGGTCAGTGTGAAACACACATTTTCTCTACTATGATCCTCAATATCACGGGGTCAGACCTTGTAAGATATTGTTGATGAATGTTGGCACTGGAACTGTAAAACTCCATAAAGCGGCTCAGTGATGATCAGCACATGTTCGTGATCGGAACGTGAGGTATAACTTATTTCCATTCTGGCGTTCACACCTCTTTCCACGGCTGGTGCTGGGCTGCACAGGTTTGTCGTGGGGAACATCAACTGTGGCATCAAACTCCTCCATCTTTTCATTGTCTCCCAACAGGAGACTGCAACGGGACCAGCTCTGAGGTGGGGGTGGCAGGGCACACGTCAGGGTGAGTGCGGAGTTGCCCAGCCTGGTGCCACATTGTGAACTTGTGGTCCTCCATCACAACAGACAGCGAGCCACCTGCCCCTCCGTCTCCTCAAACCACGTCTTTCTGCTCTGGTCCTTAGTTAGCTAGCTGAGGTGTACGGAGCTAGAGCAGAGTAGTTTCTCAACCCAGTCTCTGGGCCCCTCTTGATGGTTCCACATATTTGCTCTAAGTTTTCGACACATTAGGTTAGAGCAAAAGCAGGTCAATCACCAACCAGCCCTCTCAGACCAGAGGTTGACACCACAGTGCTACATTAACTACGTTAGCTACATTAGTAGGTGTGTCTGAGCAGAGCAATCGCTAAATTTTGGCCCTCCAGGACACGACTTTGACACCCTTGAGCTAGAGTGAAAATATGGACCGACTGAGGTGTCACGCTCCTGTGTACATATTGTGGGTTTTGTGCACGTTTCTGTCCTTTTTAATTGTAGCTCAGACCCGGAACTCCGTTACCATCCATGATCCGGTTCCTCCACTTGGAGGCCAGTCCTGGTTTGCCTTCCAGCAATTTCTGCTTCTTCATGCATCAATAAAAGAGCCTGGTTGTGTATTGTTTGCTATTAAAATGAATGGCTGAATGGATGTCCTCACACATTTTCACCTCACCCAATCTGGCCTTCACTGCAAAAATTTGGACACCCCTGGTTTACCCTCTTGTACTCATCTTAAATATGCATACATAGTCCATCTAACTTTATATATGTGTATGTAGTCAGCATTGTATGTTATTAGCCACACCAGGTGCTGGTTTGGCTCCCCCCCTGCAAAATTCAACCCTGGAAAGATAAATGCCAGATTTAATTTAACAACAATCCCTTCATGTGCTCTGCAATGTGTGTACTGCATTCAGAAACAAAGGCTGTGTACTGTGCGTACTGTTCCACACTAGAATTGTCACATTCACAGTTGTTATAAAGGCCATAAGTTGGTGTAACCCAAAGAACATGTGTGCTGTAGTAAATTAGCTGATAAAACTAGAGTGCTGTGGAGAACACTTGAAGAACCATGAGAAAGAAGAGGTGGAGCTATCAGTGGCTGAAGAGAAAAAAGCAAAATGTCCGGAACGGAATTCCACATGATGCAAAAGACGTCCGAAGGAAAATTTAGCGTCAAAAACCCAACATTGTGAATTTGGAAGCCCAGGAGGAGGAGGAGGAGGTGTTTTTCTGAGCAATAACAGTACTGTTCTAGAGCCTGATAAGGGAAAACAGAACAGTGTGTGCAATTCAATAACTTTAATAGTTCTTCTAGTTCTAGTTCTAGTTTGCCTTTGCAGTGTATGGGAAAATCCTTTCCTCATACCCATGAGGTTCCTGGTTCAAATCCAGCTTTGTCTTGGTGTGTGCTGTTCACTGCTTTAAAATATCAATTGCTTTAGAACTAAGAAGGACAAATGTTCTCAAGAGCCAAGTACAAGCATGAGTACCTGTAGCTCAGTGGTATGAGCACTGCCTCCTTGGTCTGGAGGTTGTTGGGTCTAATCCCAGCCAGGACTCCAGGATAATGTTAATGTACAAGAACTAACTGGACTGGTGTGTGAAGGGGGGGGGGATTGATGGGGCTGTCTCCCCCCCGGCCTCTGCAGCAATATCCAACAGGGGTTATACATCAGGAAACAGTTGTGTTGTAAGTCATTTTGATAGTGTACTTTTTACAGTTAGGAACCATCCATTATAGACACTACAGTGGGGTGCGAAAGTTTGGACATGCTTGTTAATTTTCCTGATTTATAAATCATTAACTGATTTTTAAAATTCAAATATACCATATATGGGGGGGCAGCATGGTGGTGTGGTGGTTAGCACTGTTGCTTCACAGCGAGGCAGTCTGGGTTCGATTCTTGGTCTGGGCTGCTCTGTGTGGAGTTTGCATGTTCTCCCTGTGCCTGTGTGGGTTTTCTCCGGGTACTCCGGTTTCCTCCCACGGTCCAAAGATGTGTTTTAGGTTGATTGATCACTCTAAATTGCCCGTAGGTGTGAGTGTGTGTTGGCCATGCGGTGGACTGGCGACCTGCCCATGGTGTACCCTGCTTTCGCCTGGAGATGCTGGGATTGGCTCCAGCCCCCCCCCGTGACCCCGACTAGCGGGATTAAGCGGTTCGGATAATGGATGGATGGATGGATACCATATAGGGGACAAACTGATATTTGAAAAGTGAAATGAAGTTTATATGATTTACAGAAAGTGGGCAATAATTTTTGTCTAAACAAAAATAGGCAGGTGCATAAGTTTGGGCACCAAAAAAAAAAAAAAAACCTTAACTCAATATTTAGTAGTTCCTCCTTTCGAAGAAATAACTAAAACGTTTAAAGCCTCTAAATGCTTCCTATAGCTTCTAATGAGAGTCTGGATTGTGGCTAAAGGTATTTTAGACCATTCTCCTTTACAAAACATCTCTAGTTCATTCATGTTTGATGGTTTCTGAGCATGGACAGCTTCTTTAAGTGACACCACAGATTTTCAATAATATTCAGGTCTGAGGACTGAAATGGCCATTCCAGAACGTTGTACTTGTTCCTCTGCCTGAATGCCTAGTAGATGTTGAGCAGTGATTAGGGTCTTAGTAGATGTTGAGCAGTGTTTAGGGTCTTAGTAGATGTTGAGCAGTGATTAGGGTCTTAGATGTTGAGCAGTGTTTAGGGTCTTAGTAGATGTTGAGCAGTGTTTAGGGTCGTTGTAGATGTTGAGCAGTGTTTAGGGTCGTTGTAGATGTTGAGCAGTGTTTAGGGTCTTAGATGTTGAGCAGTGTTTAGGGTCTTAGTAGATGTTGAGCAGTGTTTAGGGTCTTAGTAGATGTTGAGCAGTGTTTAGGGTCTTTGTCCTGTTGGAAGATCCAGCCCCGGCGCAGCTTCAGCTGTCACTGATTCCTGGACATTAGTCTCCAGAATCTGCTGATATTGATTGGAATCCATGTGTCCCTCAACTTTAACAAGATTCCCAGTCCCTGATGGAACCACCACCAAATTTTACTGTAGGTAGCAGGTGTTTTTCTTGGAGTGATGTGTTCTTTTTCCTCCATGCATAACGGTCCTTGTTATGGCCAAATAACTATTTTATTTTCATCAGTCCAAAGCACCTTACTCTAAAATGAAGCTGGCTTGTCCAAATATGCTGTAGCACCTCAAGCAGCTCTGTTTGTGATGTGGGGGGAGAAAAGGCTTCCCCTGCATCACTCTTCCATACAACATCTCCTTGTGTAAAGTGCGCCGAATAGTTGAATGATGTACAGTGACTCCATCAGTAGCAAGATGATGATGTAGGTCTTTGGTGCTGGTCTGTGGGTTGACTCTGACTGTTCTCAACATCCTTCACTTCTGTTTATTTGAGATTTTGCTTGGTCTGCCACTTCAAGCCTTGACTTGAACTGTGCCTGTCTTCTTCCATTTTCTCACAATGTTTATCACAGTGGAGACTGAAAGCTGAAACTTTGTTTCTTTCCCCTAAACCATGACAGTGAACAATCTTTGTTTTCAGGTCATTTGAAAGTTGTTTTGAGACTCCCATGCTGCGACTCTTCAGAGAAGATGCAAAGAGGAGAAAAACTTACAATTGCCACCCTTAACTACTCTTTCTCATAATTGGAGTCACCTGTGTGAAGTCAAGGGTCACTGAACTTAACAAACCAAATTTGAGTTCCAGTAATGAGTTCTAAAGGTTTTGAAATCAATAAAATGACAACAGTGCCCAAACTTATGCACCTGCCTGTTTTTGTTTAGACAATTATTGCATACTTTCTGTAAATAATATAAACTTCATTTCACTTCTCAAATATCACTGTGTTTGTCCCCTATATGATATAATTAACTGAAATTTTTAATTCAAACATTCAATGATTTATAAAGGTAAATCAGGAAAATTAACAAGGGTGCCCAAACTTTCGCACTCCACTGTATATTGCCAAAAGTATGCGCCCAAGAGACATTCCATTCTTAAATACTAATCCATAGGGTTCAATATGACGTTGGTCCACCCTTTAGCAGCTTCAGCTCTTCAGGGAAGGGTGTCCACAAGGTTTAAGAGTGTGTTTATGGGGTAAAAAAAAATCCCCATAAACACATACTGATGTTGGACGAGAAGGCCTGGTTCTCAGTCTCTGCTCTAATTCATCCCAAAGGTGTTCTATCGGCTTGAGGTCAGGACTCTGTGCAGGCCAGTCAACTTCATCCACTCTAGACTCTTCCATCCATGTCTTTATGGACCTTGATTTGTGCACTGGTGCTCAATCATGTTGGAAGAGGAAGGAGCCAGCTCCAAACTGTTCCCACAAATTTGGGAGCACGGAATTGTCCAAAATGTCTTGGTATGCTGAAGCATTCAGAGTTCCTTTCACTTGAATTAAGGGTCAAAGCCCAGCTCCTGAAAAACAACCCCACACCATAATCCCCCCTCCACAAAACTTTACACTTGGCACAATGCAGTCAGACAAGTACCGTTCTCCTGTCAACTGCCAAACCCAGACTCGTCCATCAGATGCCTCCTTGTGGATGGATCTAAAATGCTCAATAACAACAACAGTCCAATATATAAATAATAAATATATAAAACATTGCTTACATGCCTTTCTTTATCGTCTTGGATGTATTTCTCAAAAATAAATGGTATAAACTTTTTGCTAAGGTAGAAAATGTTTTTTTATTTATTTGTTATGTGATTGTGATTTCTGGAACCAGCTCTAGGGGAGTCAGCAGTGTGTAGATGGATGTGTGAATGGTCTGAATCCTGTCTGCTTTTATTCCGCATCCTGTAGGTGGTTTAGTAGTTCTTTAAAAGAATTAACAAGGAAGTACTGACTACTCTCTATGGTTTTATTATGAGCTCACTATGTGCATCACAGCTCACACATTAAGACCAATGTCATCAATAGCAGCCTGTGTAATGTGCTGCACTCCTGATGTCACAGTCTTGTGATATGGGCAACACGGTGGCTTGGTGGTTAGCACGTTTGCCTCTCAGCACTGGGGTCTTGGGTTCAAGTCCCTATCTGAGTGGAGTTTCCATGTTCTCCCTGTGTTTGCGTGGGTTTCCTCCGGGATCTCCGGTTTCCTCCCACAGTCCAAAAACATGGAGGTTAGGTAAATTGGCAGTCCCTGACAAATTCTCCCTGAGTGTGTCTGTGTCTCTATGTTCAATAAAAAAAAAAAAGTTGTGTGTGTGCTTGTATGCCCAGTGGTGGATGGTGCTCTGCCACTAGGATCTGTCCTCTCTCCCCTTCCTGCACTCCATTCAGTCCCCCAGGGGGCTGTGGATCCCGCTAGAGAGTTGCTGTGTGCAATTGGCTGCCGCTTCTCGCCGGTGTGTGTGATTGGTTGTCTGTGACTTGTACCTGTGTTAAATTGTAAAGCGCCTTGGGTATTCAGAAAGGCGCTATATAAATCGAACATTCATTCATTCATTCTACCCCATGATGTCACAACACCTTATGTCTGATGTGCTCATTCATGATGGAGATATTTACGACCGGTCGGTTCCGTCAGCATTTTATGAAAGAAGATCAAGTTGAAGGGTGTTGTGCTTAAAAGAAAGAAGCCTGTTAATCTGTGGCCAGTGGGAATCGTGGGATGGAGGAATGGGAGGAATGACACCAGAAGAGGAGTGCGGGGTCTGCTGAACTTTCACTCCCTCGCCTCAGTTGTAGTTTGCAGCCAGTGACAACCAGACCTGTATAAATCAAATAATAAATCAAAATCTTAGCAAAACCAAAACACTGGCATTGTTACATTTTGAGACTGAATTAGGCGTAGTCTGTGCGTGGATTCCTTATTCACTGCGAACTCCAGTACGACAGACTGCAGCTTCGGTATATTATATAGAGCAGCAGATCGCCAATTTACGTAGTTACATGAAAAATGTGTGGTTTTCTGAAATGGGATATAAACAGACTAATTACAAAGGGCTACATTGCTCCGAAGTATGTGCGATAATAAACATGAAAGAAACTGCAAAATAAATACATTTACCCTCACTACATTGAACAGATGTACATACTGATTAATCATTGCTTCTAACACACTATACAAGAGCGCAGCCTATATAGACTTAACAATATATGAATGTTCAAACTGACCTCTTCATGAACTCACAAGCTGAATCTCCTACGTTTAGAGGAGTTTGATGCTCTGGCTACCGTGATTTACCATATGCGAGGCCACACTTAACAGCACCCCTAAACCTGACGGTGCCTGAATCAAAGACTCATAGAGGGAATTCTGAACAGGCATTATGAAAATATTTATGGATATCCTAACTTTTTCAGATGCATTTTAGAGTGCTTTGGATGAAAAATAAGAGAATATGTGACTTAGAGTGGCCCAGATAACATTCAGGGCAAAATATATCTGATATGTATTTTTATATCTTAAAATCTGTTATATGCCTTTTTCACCAACAGATGGCATTACTGTCCATGTAAGAAGTTTTTTCAGTTTATTTCCCCTCATAGAGAGATACCAACTGGTCTTTGATCACTTATTCATTCTGATTCTGACCCAGAGCTAACAAATAATAAATGCCTACGATATGGGACACGGGCTTGTAGTTTCCTCCTGATGTACAGTAATTACAGAGCGATTTGAAGAATTGCTTCAAATCGCTTGTGTGTCGAAAACCCCCCAGCTCTTGCATTTTTAAAGTGCTTCACTCCAACACAAACCCTCGGTTTATTGTTGTTCATCATGAACTCAAACGTAAGTGCGATCGATGACCTCACGTACAGCCAGGAAAACCCTTGTGATGAATGGCTTTGCATCGACTTTATATCAAATACTTAATTTAAGAACCAATGTTGTTGACCTCAAGGCCTTCATTAGGGTAACTAGTTCAGGGGCCCATCTGTTTACCTACCCTGTCGTGATATCTAACCTGTCCTGTTTTCTCGTTACCCCACCGCCGATTCAACAACCAATTAGTTTTTGTTTCCTTTCTAATCTGAATGATCTGAAAAGCAAAATATATTTTAAAAACGTCAGATTTCAGTAAGTTTATGACACTGCATGATATACTGTTCTCGATTAGTGTACCACTGACACAATTGCACTTCATAGATTGAAACGTGTATGCATTCCCAAACGTATTTAAACGAATTCAGCTGAAATACAATCATTATCTTGGAGAGAACGCATCTGGCACGACTAAGGAAACCCAGACTCACCTCTTTGTGCGTATGGGTCTCTTTTTTGGCTCCTTCAACAGCGTTTGAGATCCTGGGTGAAGCAGAACAGATGTCACCACTCGCTGCCACACACAGAGACAAGATCCGAAAGCCTCCCGTTCTGGTCTGAAGTCGTGTCAAAGCATTCACGCCTTTTACTCTTCAGACAGCCGAGCTCGCTTCCACCCAGCGTGTCTGCAATTTCTCTGACCCCTCAATCCTCTCAGACGCACATTAATGTCAGAAGGCAGCAGCTCCTGTGCTTGCTGTCGACAGAGAGCAGCGGTTTCCTCTGCAGTTACTGTTCGTGTCAAACTCGACAACGACGAACACAACCATTCAGTGTTATATTCTGACACGACTCACGATAAAACATTTTTCAACCGGTAACGTAACGTACTGTAACGTGGTGACTGCAGGATTGAACATTTGTTTCAGACTCTTAAGTGTGGGAACATAAAGTTTGATCTGTAACATAACACTCGGAATCCGGTCACAACACAACGGAAGTGTTTCTGGATCAATTATGATGTGTTATACACAGTGTTGCCATAGTTACTTTGAAACAGTAATCCGACTACTGACTACTGACTACTTCTTTAAAAAGTAACTCAGTTAAGTTACTGACTACTTGCTTTTAAAAGTAACTAAGTTAGATTACTTTTAGTTACTTTCAGCAGAGGCTGATCCCCCGCCCCTATAACATGAAAATGACTACCAGTTCTGCCAATACTCACTTTATTGACATGTATTTTAACCGGAACATCAAAAATGACACTGGCATTTGTAAACTTTTTCTTGAAATAGGCTTACATGTTTTTTAAATAAATAAATAAGACAGTCTTTCTGTTCAACTCCGCCCACTTACAGGGTTGCCAACTGTCACGCATTGAGACACACGCATTTGACTGTCTTCACACGCTTACGCCACACTTCCGATATCTCACGCCGAAAAAAAAATCCAGTTTATTTACCTCTGATCCACATCTATGATTCAATGAGTTACTAGTTCGATCTGGCGCCAACCACCGGCGATCGATCGATCGCGATATAATACTGAATTTAGTCAATTTTACACCCCGCCCGGTAACAATTTACGTTCGCCGCCAAGCCCCGGTTTTTTTTTTTTTTTTTCAGGTTTGACGTTGTGTTTTTGAAAGTAGACAGCACTCTGTCGCCAGGACAGAGTGTACAACGGACCTTAATGTTGTCTTCCTTAGCCGAAATAAAATCAAAATAATGCCTGTATTTCCAGCTGCTAAAGGCGAACCTCTCCTTCCATCTGACTTTGGCGCCGCAGAGCAGAGATGACGTAACCGCGTAAGAAACGTGTAGCCAAAAAATAAGAATGAATAAATATAACCTACGTTCCCCCGAAATGCAGAAATAGTAACGCACGATGTTTTAGATAAGTAACTTTAATCTGACTACTAGTTTTTAAATAGTAGTTGCGTTAGACTACTCGTTACTGAAAAAAGTAGTCCGACTACAGTAACGCGTTACTAATGGCGCATTTCCACTAGGGCCTGCTTGGCGCGGTACGGTTCGGTACGGGTCGGTTTGTGAGTGTTTCCATTAGTACCAGTACCCTGTGAGCCGGCCCCTTTGGGTACTTTTTTCGTACCGACTCGCTCGAGGTTCTAACCGTTCCGAAGCGGTACAGTTCTGTGACGTGGAGGGACAGCATGACACTGATTGGCCAGGGAGTGTCGTCACAGGTTGCGTCAGGAGAGCGACTCCTCCGCTATGCTATGGACTCCTCAGCCATTTTTAAAACCCAAGGAGCGAAGTCTGTTCCCTGGTCAAACGCCGAGGTACAAACCTTTCTGTTAATAATCAGCGATCAAAAAATCCAGGGCGAACTGGACGGGGCCACTAGAAATGTAAAGGTTTTTAGCGAGGTTTCCGCGCTAATGGCCACTCATGGCTACCAGCGGTCCGTTCAGCAGTGCCGGTCGGTCCAAGCTAAAAAAGCTTAACGCGATTACCGGGCGGTGAAGGACCATAACGGACACAGCGGAGCAAACCGCAAAGACTGGAAATGGTTCCAGCAAATGGATGTCATATACGGTCACCGGCCAGCCAGTAACGGAAGAGAAAACGTGCTGGACATTGTCGGTGCTGGAGGCCACGGAGAATGGTGAGTGTATTGTGATTTCACAGTTTTACTACTAGGCTCGTAAAAGATGTAATATGAACGTAATATGAACGCATCTATTGTAAACGCAGGAATTTAGAGCTGTGTTTGTAGTTAATGTTACCACCACAGTCACTACTGTACAATAGCTAGCTCTTAGCCTTGCTAGTTGCTAGTTAGCTGTAGCCATAAACACAGCATGAGCAGCGATGACGTGCTACACATTTTGTGCAGTTACGCTATATTGTTGTTGCTTTCACGGGAATGCTTGTGTTTAATATTTGTTATTTTTTACGTTCAAGATTCCCCTTCCACTGACGAGGCGAGCGGAGTTGGCGGAAAATGTTTCCTTCAACCGGGCTTTCCTCGGGGTGCTTGGCGAACTTGTGAACACCATGCGAGACAGACGCCAGTAAAAGCACACAAAATGTTGCTTGTAGTACTATAAATATTTATTTCATATAAAGCTATACGTATATATTTGCTTTTTGCACTTTTTTAAAACTATAACTATATTATTTACATATGTTGTACTTTAAATATCTATATTTTATAATAAAGTTTGATTTCATTTGATTGTATGACTGATGCTTTTTATGCAGGGTGTGTTCAGCCTGTTTGAGTAATACCAAATTATTATCAATAATTAGAGCAACCACATACAATAATGAAGATAAAGATAAATAAGATACAATAATGCTATGTGTTAAGGGGCGTCGACCGGTGTTGTGGTCGTATACAAATGATGTCACGACACTACAACCCGCGCGCCAACAGCGACTCCACCCACATTGGGGTGGTTCACCATTGTAATGGAAACACAACGCGACCGTACCGTTCCGTTGCGAATCGACCCGTACCGAACCGTACCGCGCCAAGCAGGCCCTAGTGGAAATGCGCCAAAAGTAACGCGTTACCGGCATCACTGGTTATACAGTAGGGTTAGGTTAACCCTAACCCTATCTTTACGATTAAATGGGACGTTCATGTGAAGAGCTTAATTAAGCCATGTAGCTATTTAGATAGAAACTTTGTTTTAAATGGAATTTTTTATCAGGGTTTCTAAGCATTCGTTTCTGTCTAAATACCCAGCTAGATATATTTAAAGAGCATTTAGCTTTTACGTGATATAAGCAAGTGAAAAATAAGTGTTTTTATCATTGGTAACCAAAATGATGCAGTATATCTCAAAACGATTCCACAAAATAGACAAACATAACCTGGTATTAAACATGAGCGAAGAGGTCAGCAAATAGTGGATTTCTGTGCAAATAGTTTTGCAAATGCGGTGTGGGAAAAAAAGAGGCAAATAGGTAAAATGTAGAGTTTGACCGAACCAGAGTTCCTCATTTTGATTAAATATTCTAATAAATGTGGATGTTATGTAAAACTATGAAGAGCAAAAAGTGTAGTTATTTAGCTGTGAAACCCTAATCTCGAGCTAATGGAAACAAGACAATCAATTCAAATTAGACAGTCCCACCAGGATTTCGCGGGCCTTTTTTGTGATTGTTGCGGGCTAAAATGTTTGATGTTGCAAAAAAATTGCGATGGAAGTTGCGGTGTGTTTTTGCTTTTTTGTGAGTACATTACAATAGGGAGTAAATGTTGTATGGTTTCCTCTATTTAGTAGTCCATTTTAATTAACCATTCACCTATTTATTCAGGGTTGCCAACTTTTCAAGATCGCTTGAAGTAAGATTGGAGGGGGGTGGCGAACATTAATTGTTGACGGGGGGGGGGGGGGGGGGGGGGATGTTGGCGAACATAAGTTGTTACCGGGCGGCCTGTAAAATGGACACAAATTAAATATTATATCGAGATCGATCGCCAGTGGTTGGCGCCAGAGCGAACGAGTAACTCATAGATATGGATCAGAGATAAATAAACTTTATCTCAGTTTAAAGTTTAAACTTATAAACTTTATCTCAGACCCTCACCGCTTGCGTGAGCTGCAGTGACTTCGCGGGCTACCGTTGCATTGTGGGGAATGTAGTGTTTGTGCGTGCAAAACACCATCGGGCGGCTGTGGCCTGCGGGCAGGTTCTAATAGTAATTAAATATCATCCAGGGGGCCATAGATAATCAATTCGCGGGTCGGATCTGGACAGTTTATCCCCGCTTTCATGTAGTGTAGCGGGATACTGCTTTCCCCGATCTTTTTGCCGTTATTTTCGTCGCTCATGCTGCTTTCAGTCTGCTCCTCTTGAACGTATATACGGAAGTAAGGCGGGAGTTTGTCGACGTCACATCAAGACAACATCAGTGATTGGTCAAATTTGCGGGAAAGTTGCGGTGATTGGCTGAAGTTGCAACACCGCCCTGAATTCGCGGGGTTTGCTTGAAGTTGCAAATCGCAACATCGCGACTTTCTGGAGGGTCTGATTAGGGGTGGGTATCACCACTGATTTCCCATTTCAATTCGATTTCGATTCACAAGGTCCCGATTCAATTTGATTTTCGATTCGATTCGGTCCGATTCAATATCGATTCTTGTAGGGACATTTCAGTTACAATAAAAAGTGTAGTTTGAATGTGAAATGTTGTAATGATACAAGGAACACTCAAACTTTATTAAAATGTATTAAAATATTAGTGTTTATACTGTGAACAACAGTTACATTCTTTTTTTAATATCAATTAATGCACACTCTTCCACATAGCTCCTTTACCAGAAAAGGCATTGAAAGCGGTTTTGAACAGCCTTTTAAAGTGCAAATTAAGTTTTTTTTTTACATGTAACAAAAACATTTATGAACATAATTCTGAATATTGTAAACATTAAGGTCCTAAAACTAAGATTTATTCATGACTGCTTTTTGACATTAGGAGATTGTCAAATTTTTCTGCAAGAAAAGGAGCTGATCAACATGTTAAGGAGTGAGACAGCTCCTTTTTGCAGTAACAATATTGCCAACTGTTGAGAAAACTTCACAGCTTTATACTTGACACGTCACGACTGGCGTGAGGGTCCGCGCGCCGAAAACGACAATCGCGGTGGCTCCGCTCGTGCACTGTCGCTTCCCGAGGTCGTGCACCTCTCGAATTTTGTAACTTTGCGCGCGCCGCGCTTCAGCGCAATGAACGAAGTCATGTTCTTGCACTTCGGTTATTTTTTTTGGCACGGGGAGAACTTGTAGATAGTTTAATCGCAAATGCCTTCTCTAGTGGAGTTTGTTTGGGTTCTGGCGTTTTTTGAATATCAGGATGGTGTTGCGTTAAATGATTTCTCAGATTTGTGGTATTCCCACAATATTTTACCTCCATGTTGCACAGTTTACACACGGCTGTGCTTTTATCCAACTCTTCCCTACCATCATGGTTTCTGAATCCAAAATGTAACCATACATCTGCAGGGTTGCCAACTTTTCAAGATCGCTTGGAGTGAGATTTGAACCTGGAGGGGGTGGCGGTGTAAAATGGACACAAATTAAGTATTATATCGCGATCGATCGCTCGCCAGTGGTTTGCGCCAGAGCGAACTAGTAACTCATTGAATCATAGATGTGGATCAGAGGTACATTTTTTTCACTCTTGCTGCAGCCATGCTTAACTGATCACCCCAGCCAAGTGGCAGTGCTCGAGAAAAAAATGATGATCTCGCGAGATAAAACGCGAGACGTTAAAACGGTACGCATATGCGGGGAAAATTGTTACAAACGTTGTTTAACTGATTCTCTTGCACTGGCAAATTGTTGCCAACGCCTCAGTAAGGAAAGTAGCTATTGGTTGTCCTAAAAGTCGCTAGAAGTCGCTAAATGACGTCATCACCTAATATGCATAATACATGCAAATTACATGTACATGTTTTTGAAGCTGTAAAGGAATAGCGTTGGGAGAGAAAAAAGTGAATAAAAAACACCCTAAATATGTTAGAACTACAAATGAACAACATCAGTTGAAAATAGGCAGTCACTTCTCAAAATAAATACATGACTTTAATGCTCTGTATAAATTATTTTTACGTAAATTACATAAATAGACAATTACATAAATAGTTTTTTGCTGTGTTGTTAAATGTTAGTATAAGAGTAGCAGTTAGCAGGAATGAACGAGACTGTGTGAGTTAAATGCAGTGATTTCTTTTCGTGTCTCACTAAAGATAACACCACAAATAACACCACAAAAAGTCGCTAGATTTGTCGCTGGTCGCTTTTTACCACAAAAAGTCTCTAGAGGGTCTGAAAAGTCGCTAAATATAGCGACAAAGTCACTAAGTTGGCAACACTGCACTGGCACAACAGGCCAACGTGTACGGATTTAACTGGAACGTCATTAATTAGCTAACATTTGTAGCTTAGATTTGCGTGGAATAAAAGTGTCCTTTGTCTTCAAAACCTGTTTTACCCATTTGAAATTTTAACCTAATATTTAAATGCATAACACTGTGCTTTGATAGCCCATGTGCTATGCGCTTCAGAGAACAACAAAGTGTTAAAGTTTTAGTAGGTATGTGGGGTGCGGTGGGTGAATGGTTGGTTGGGTCTTCCATGTGTCAGCAAAAACAGGCGGTGGGGGTGAACATTTGTTAGGTTAACCTGAAGTACTAACATCATAATCTTTCTTTTAGCTTAAGAACAGGTTATGTGCCCTACACTTACTCTCTGGATGCACATGGGCGAAATAAAATTTTTATTGGGGGGCAATAAAACCGTCAACTCAAAAGTTATATTTACCTAATTGCATATATATATATGATGTACCAATATTGGATGTACTCATATCTCACTATTCACACAATATACAAACTACAATAACAACGAAGTACAATAGTGTACATTCATCATTACTGAAGCGATTATGTAATTACACCACTGTATTTCCTAGCTCCCAACAGAGGACAATACAGATGAAGATGCAATCTATAGTCACACAATCATGCGTCTGAATGCTGTATGTACCATCATCTGTCAGCACACAGGATGGAGTTCTTCCAGAAGGTGGCCTTGGTTGTCGATTCCACGTGGTGGACCCCAGCAGCCGAGAGGATGGGAGGCGGTAGCATGCTGTTTTTCTCTCTCTTTCTTCTCCTTCTTGCCTTTCAAAACCACTTCGAAACCTGCCGGTAGCTCCTGAGGCGACCTGCCACCGTCGGATCGGAAACCTTCCCGGCGGACGCTTCGGCCTTTGGCGAACGTCCTTCACGCAGGAAACGACGGTCCAAGCAGCTGCGCAGCTGTGAGCCCCCAAGGAGAGGGGAAAATAACCCGCAAACCCGAACGACATCTGCCTCGTCCCATCCAGAGCTGTGGGGGGGTTTGATATCAGCACGAAAGAACTGCAGAGCTGTATGTCTGGAACACACTGTTAGTCTACTTTTACCAAAAGTAGGAGCTGTCAGAACTCCGGGTTGGTCTTTGTTGTTTTTCCTGTGTATTCTGTCACGCTGAATGTGAAACGAAAGCACGGGCTGTTAAAATGCATAAAATCACCTAGAATGTCTACACACATAAATCAGTGCAGACACCAGGTGAACCATAAAGGACACGCAATCATTTACACACATAGTGAGGTAACAGGATTAATAATTCAATTCAGATTTATTTATATAATGTGTTAACAATAGATCATGTAAGGTAGCTTTACAGGAACTGATTCTAACCCCTGTAAAGAGCAAGCTGAAGGTGACAGTGGCATGAGCAAAGGTCTGAGGCTTAAGAAAACACCACGAGAGGACCAGCCTCGAAAGGGAAAACCATTTTCCATTTGTCCAACACTGGACAAATGTGCTCATACAATAAAGACATAACATGGTTGCAAATCCTCTGCAGTCAATGCCTGAGGTTTACAATTCAGACACATTCCCTGATAATGGTCTGTCCTCCTGTAAGTGAGTCGGCTCACTGGGGTTCGCGTCAGACCGTTGGCATGCTGAGTGAAGAGAGATCCAGTAGCGTATGCTGGAGAACTGTTATCACTTTAGCAGTGCGTCTCGGGCTGCTGTTTCAAGGGGCGTGGCGTCCCTACACCCACGCTGCCGCATCACGTTACCGCAAACACAGTCCACACTGTGGTCAGGTTGCTTGTTTGCTTCACTCCGATTATCAGCCTGGTGGTTGAAATGCTCCACTGACACCTCATTGGTCCACATTCTGGCCACAGAACAGCTACCTAAGCAGTCAACTGTGGTTTCTCAGAAACAGAAATTAACAACATAATAATATGAAAATAACAACAAAATTGTAATCTAATAATAATAATGTGGAGCAGAATATAAATAATCAAACAAATCATTGTTATTACAATGCATTATTACACTGTTATTACATATTACATCATGGTAAATTATTACATCATTACATGGTTATTACTGTGTTATTACAATGTTGCTCTCTGGTCATTAGAAAGTTTTTTGTAAAATGAACATTTCCTTTTAAAATTGTAACATTTAACATGTTATGTACTTACCTGTACATAACCAATTCCTTTGCTAACTTTACAAATGTCTTAACTTTAATGGTCTGTGTGTAGTTCAGCATCTGGTGCTAGCTCCTTATAGTGAACACAAACTGATAGAACCTGGCTGTGACTAACGGTGTTAGTTGCCCAAGCATTTGAGAAGATGCTGGGTCATTGTAGGAAGCACAGTACCTGTAGTGAATCTGCATATTGCTACTGTTTGTGTCGTTTAGTTCAACAATCCAGGTTAGAGTTTTTACCTGCATGATTATAGTGTGTCCCTGACCCTGCTACAAAACATTTAAATGCCCATGTAGGTTATTTAAATAACAATAACTATCAAATAAAACATACTATAACTAAATTGACCATAGAGATATGAAATTCATTTAGTTTAGTTAATTAGGCATCTTTCCACATTTTGCATTCACAGTAATTTGCAGACACCGTCATCCAGAGTGACTTACATGAGTGTTTTGTAGTCTACAACCAGCTTCATATCCTCACATGACAACACATATGCCAGTGTTAAGAATACTAACAGACTAATGACCTGACTACAGTGGAAAAGGAGACACAGTGTATGTTTCTTTAAGTGCATGTTTAAGTGCTTAGTGACTCAGAGAAGGGGTGATTCTCCGGGCTTCTTCTGAACATGGCTGGTGACTCATCGGTATGGACAGACAGTGGAAGTTCATTCCACTACTTGGGTGCCAGAACAGGGAGCAGTTTTTTTGTGTTTTGAGAGATTTGAGTCAAGCAGTACTAGAAGGCAGCTTGGTGTAGAGCGGAGTTTGATTAGTGCCTATATGTGTGTGGGAACTGGTCCAGTTATGGCGTCGTAGGCAAGCAGTGTTTCAAATCTGTGAGCTGCTACAGGAACCCAGTGGTGGGACCGCATGCGTGGGGGTGGGAGGTCATTCTGAATGAGTTACAGAATAAAAGGCCTGGCTCGACCCAGAGTTTTCCTATAGCTGGAGTGTAAATTATACCACGTGTTGCAGCATTACACCGTTGAATAAGCGATGTGGTGGAATCGCCATAGTGAGGCACGGACCACACACGGCACAGCTGCACGAGCCAGATCAGCGCCCATCTGTCAGCACGTCAACCCCGCCCCCGCTCGTAATACGCACGATGACCCAAATTAATGCGAGAGATGGCAATCCATCTCATCCAATCCGCTCGTCTTCTGTGTTCACACACGTGCGATGCAGCTGCACATTTTTTCAAAGAGGTTACAGATAAATAATCATTGACTCTTGTGACAAACGGGCAATTCCTCTCAATGTAATTACAACGTCTGCTGCTTCAAGTTTACCCATATTGTTTTCTCAATCCCACGTTCACCTGCAGAACGCAGAGGAGAAGTTGTGACAGCACGCAAACGACTCACTGGATTAAACAGCAGCCTGGGTTATAGGATGAAGACAAGACTACAAGAAAAATACGGACATGCAGAGGACGGACATGTTATGATGGATGCCATCAGGACTTTCACCCTCGTCAGTACGCTGCAGACGCAGGACCCTGTTAGCTGACGTACACACATTTGATTTTCTTACCTGTCGAACAGCTTCAGGCTGCCTTCTGACATTACATATCCCCTTTCAATTTACTGTCATGACATTTACTTTAGGGAGCTCGGAAAATGTTCTGGTTAGTGAGAACACGCGGCATAAAGCTTTTTAAGCTGACCTACAATGACTGAGAACACACAGGCCTACGTCCAATAACAAAGACACTAACCTGATAACCTGATGTTAACCTCACTGTGGTAAGCAGTGTTCCTCGAAGATGACACAGAACCATGTCTGCCACATCACTAATCAATGCTCGAGCCTGCAGAACGGATGCTAACCATCAAAACCATTAAAACCCTCTCACCTTCAGGACATTGTCCTGGCCAAGTCTAAATGTTCTGTCCAGACCTTCTGCTAAAGCCCACCTGAAAGCTATCATGGGCATAATGCAGGTCTAGATGGCAACGCTCATACTGACGCAGCTGGAAGTCAAAGCTCCAACAGCTTCAGGAAGGATAGGCAGAAAAACAATTATAAGATTATAAAGGCTTTAGTCATCCCAGTATTAAGAAATAATAATTATTCTACAGTATTGCAGCTGGCTGCAGTAAATGTCAAGTGCAGACGTGCAATTTCTTTCCAAAGTTCTCATACACACGTGTTTAACTAACAACGGCGTGAGGGAAATTACGACAAAATGGGGCACGGGGAGGTACCGCAATTTGAGCGGCTTATATAAACCCTCCAATTAATGTTTCTGAGAGGTGTCTGGGGATGGCGACTTAGGCACTCTTAAAAGAGAAATGATCACTCGGTTCCCTTTCTCTCATCCCTCCTAATCACACAGAGTCTCCCTCAACAAATTAGAGCGCCAGTCATCAGCGGATGCGTGGAAGTACATTGCGCACTGCGCGAGTGCGTGCAGACACGCGTTCTTGCAACTTCACCAGGGAACCCTATGTGCTATACGGGGCCCGGGGGAGATTCAAATTAGTTTGAATAAGATGACGTATAAGAGTGTGGCATCTTCTCTACGTGCAAAGTGGATGCAGCGTTTTACGCTTTAGACCAAGATGCAGGAGCGACTATGCAGACAAATCTGCCATCAGGAAATTGATTTGGTGAAATATGCTTTGGATGTAGCTTGGCACTGTGTGTGTGTGTGTGTGTGTGTGTGTGTGTGTATGCATGCATAAACACTTTATTTCCATTGCTTGTACTTTTACATACATAACCTGCAGGGGGCAGCAGAGTTCTGTTGAAGTACACAATTCTTAGACCTAGATAAAAAAAGCACGTGTATTCTAGCACAAGCAGGCTCGCATACAAATATATTGTCATACACGCCCTGGCATAAAATCAGACAAAAGCATAACGCGTTTCAATCTCCTCCTTCTCCAGATCCAAAGTCTGGCTGGTGGGTCTAATTTCAAACAGAGCTGCCAAGGCTGCGCTGGAGCGAACGTCTTTCCCCGTGCCTGCGTCCTAAACTGTAATCCTGCCTGCTTTATGAGCCAGGAGATGAGGCGATGAGTGTTACAGCGAAGCTTTTAGCCACACATCAAACTTCACTAAACAAACAGATGAGAGAGAAGACAGATGGAATAGAAAAACGAGAAGAAAAAGAACGTGAGCTTCTTTTTTTCGTCAGTTTTTTACTACCTCCCTCCCGCTCTTATTCTCTCTCTCTCTCTCTCTCTCTCTCTCTCTCTCTCCTCTCTCTCTCTCTCTCTCTCTCTCTCTCTCTCTCTCTCTCTCACACACACACACACACACACACACACACACACACACACACACACACATATATGCGCCACAGTCCTCAGTTGCTATGGCGACAAGCCTCAGGAACTCGGTGGCAAGTCCCCAGAGTGGACCTAGCTGGATGGGACGAGACTAGCGTTTGAAGTGGCCTGATTTCAGTCGTCTGGCCGGCATGGCGAGCTTGTGCAGGTGGCCCTTTCAGGACAGGGGACAGCTGAGGAGGTGGGGAGGGGGGTTGTGTGTTGTGTGTGAGGGGAGGGGGGTCAGGGGATGTTGGGCGGCTGTGGGGGGGGGGGGGGGGGGGGGGTGCTGGGAGGAGCAGGGGGGTGGTGGAGAAAGCGGCCTTTTTAGGCAAGAGCTGTTCTGTTGGCATCACGGGTCCTGTTTATAGGACAGAGGGGACAGTCCTGAAACAGCCATGCATCTGTGGCCCACAGGAAACAGTTGACAGTCTGTTTCTCTGTCTGTCTGTCTCTCTCTCTGTATGTGTCTCTCTGTCTCTTTGTTACATTACCCCTGCTGTCATAAATGTATGTTAGGGACACTTGGGACAATCCTTCCTCCCAGCATGCATACAGACCCACCCACATCATGGTACCCACCTACATCACGGCCCCCACCCACGGAGGACAAGAATGAAGTATGACTGCACACTCAACGCGTGCTAACGAGAGAGAGAAAGAGAGAGAGAGAGAGAGAGAGAGAGAAGCAATATTAGAGAGAGAGGAGAGCAGACAACATCGAAAATGCTCCTAGAACATTTGTTGATGAGATGAAAATGTTTTAGCAGAGAGGTGTAATTATGCAGGTATTTATGAAGGTATTTATGTGCATATTTAGCTGATAGTTGAAGGAAGGAGAACTCCTGAAAATTAGAGCTTGCTTTTTCCATTTCCATCACATTTAAATGCACTTCTTCAAATTTAAATATTTGTGTGTGTGTGTGTGTGTGAGAGAGAGAAAAGGGTTTTGTGATCGTCAAACTTTCTTTCTAGTATCTCCTAATTGTCCTTGATTTGTCAGGGGAATGCAAATGTTTTGTTGTGGAGGGGTAACGTCCTCTGTTCAGAACCTACGCTGGAGCCCAGAGAGTTGTCGGCTTTGCACAGTTTGGTACGCAACAATCATTTGTTGTGTTTGTTTCATCGTCCTTCACGTTTGACAGAACAAAGACTTGAACGAGTGCCCTAAGGGTTCAGCGTAGCGACGTATGTTAGCTTCTGCGATAAGTTAGCATGTTGTAGGACACGGGGTTCAGTTCCTGCTGCTAACACTGCTAACGTCATGTACCCTTACATCATTAATGGCCTTCCAGACACTGCAGGTTGGAGCTTTTGCAAGTAACATTAAATAAGTAATGGTGTGTTTGCCTTCAAAGTCTACAGTGGTGAAAGAATCACAGAGTCTGCACGAACATGATCAATTTTGATCAATTTGAAACTTTTTCAATTCAACAAACATGCATTCCATACAAATGTGGAATTTGGAAAATGTGGATTTGTAATAAGCCCCATGATCTTCATGAGACAGAGATAATGATTCTAATTTAAGGGTTGACTCAACTTTATGAAGACCACCCAATTATATAAAATGTATTCAACATGAAAATCATGCTAAATCCTTTTTAGCAGGGTTTTTCATGCGGCACGGTGGAGAGGTGCCCCGTTCGATGAAAAGTAGCTGTTGAAAAGTTTGCATATGTGCTGGGTTCTTCTGCAGTATGTCGGGAGTTTCTACAGTGAGGGCTTGTTTGGAAGAGACTCCAGAGTGCAGACTTTTCCGGAAGGGTTTCTGTAGTGCTTCCTGTTGTGATGAGTCGAAACCCGGGCTTGGATGAAGACTTCATTATCGCCATATTTCAACATCTGTCTAGGAGTTCCTCCACAGAAATTCTTGGTGACAGCTACCTCAGCAACCGAGTCGCACACACACGCACGGTCAAAGGGTGACAGCCCACATACACAAAATGTTTAACACTACTTTGTACAGTGTAGCAAAAAAAAGGTTTCACTGATGACCATTCATGCAGACTAAATGGAAAAATATTTCCATTTTGACTAAGTGAACAATTTATATGCTTTGTGATAATGCCTGGAGACTGTGAGACTTATTTTCCCATGGTATGGATGAACCCTACACTGAAATTATCCCAAGCAAGCATTATTTCTAAAAACAAAATAAGCCAGTGCTTTACATCACAGTGGTGTAACACCTAAAGCAGACTTTAGCCTGTCTGAGTTTTCACCCCTTCCTATAAATCACATTAGAACTGCTCACATGGGGTCAAATTAAATTCCAGCCTGAACCTATCGGTCTGAAGCTAAATTTTAATTACTCATTTCAGTTTAGTTAATGTAGGACACCAAGCACACTAAAGATAATTCTTCTCCATGGTTAATCTTTTGAAAGGGGGGTGGGGGGTATAGGGGGATATGGGGTGGGGGAGGGGGTCTGCAGTGGCTGGCATTTCTATGACAATCAGCCCTTAATTGTGTGCAAGGAACCAGCCAAGCGTGTCGAGAGCCAATGTCATTAACAAGCCTGTGGGCCATCTCTATGAGAAGGGCGGTCATTACTTCCTATTATCACATGCGGAGCATCAGTCATCAGAGGTGAAAATATACACCAGGGCCTCTTCCGGTTGCCCAGGGCCCACCCAACTGTGTCAAGTCAATAACTGGACCTATGCAGGATCGGGGGATTGTGGGGGGTGGTGGGGGTGTAGAGTGGGGCTGACTCACTGAGGCTCTCATTACTGTGGGTGATATCTCCCCTGTGGTAGAAATGGAGAAAACGTGTACAACTTTTGCTTCTCTACAAACGGGAACCAGGCCGTGAGGCGCCGAATCAGCACTGCCGGTGAGGGTCTGCTCTTCTGGGCCTGTGTGGTCTGTGGGTCATTTCCCAAGTCTCATTAGTGAAATCTAAACATATGCTTAGAACAACATCACTCACTTCAGGTTTCCACCAGATTTACCAGCACAAACTTTCATGTTGCCTACTTGCACATCTGAGATACATCTCTGCATAAAATTGTGATAATAATTACTAAACTATAAGCCAGAAACACAAGAGGTGTCAGTTTCAATTAACCGAACAACTCATGAACACCAGACAGCAATGCTCTTCACTGACAAATTATATGATTCTGACTTTTATTTTGGCATTCTATATTCTTATGTCACAGAAAATCACATTTTATCCTGTTCAAAGCATGAAACACACCTATTAACATATTTTCCACATGACATACAGTGAGTGATTTTTTTTTCTCTGCAAAAGATGACTTCTAGATTTTGACTTCTACTAGATTTTTGATATTGATCCAGATGGAGGTAGGGATGAAGATGAAGTAGACTGTGTGAAATACCTGCTGGAAGCATGCGACCGTTGACCACATATTCGTTTCAGAAGTCACGTCCCAAACCCCCCTGGCCAACCGTGAGATGAGGAGGAGGAAGATGGCAGGTTGCCGGGCCATCATAGTGCTCCGGACGAAACAAAGTCCCTCGTGCTTGACTGGGGCTCCATTGTACTGGCTGGCTGCTGTGATGGATTAATATTTCAGGACTCGAAGGGCTAGAATCCAAACCTTCCCTCTCTACTCGCTTTTCCACCCGCTCACACTGATGTAACAGGGGCCAAATGCCACGCCCCCCTCACGCCCAGCCCACGCCCCCTCACATGCCCACACCATGCCCCCTCTCACGCCCAGCCCACCTCACACCCAGCCCACGCCCCTTCTCACACCCAGCCTACGCCCCCTCTCACGCCCAGCCCACGCCACCTCTCACGCCCAGCCCATGCCCCCTCTCACACCCCGCCCACCTCACGTCCAGCCCACGCCCCCTCTCACATTCAGCTCACGCCCCCTCACACGCCTAGCCTACGCCCCCTCTCACGCCCACACCACGCCCCCTCTCACGTCCAGCCCACTCCCCCTCAGCGATTCACAGCTAGCCAATCCCAGGCCTGTCTTCTGTTCTGAAGAAAAGATCAGTTTGACAATGCTGCCAAGACAGAGATAGATAGACAGATAGTACATAGTAGAGATTTGCCTACAGATAGTACAGAGTACTGATAGTAGAGATAGTATATACATGCCTACATATAGTATAGCAGAGATAATAGATATGCCTAAAGATAGTACAGATAGTAGATATATCCCTACAGTTAGTATACTAGAGATAGTATAGATAGTATAGATATGCCTACAGATAGTAGATATGTGCCTACAGATAGTAAAGTAGAGATAATAGAGATATGCCTACATGCAAAAAAAAGGCCCCTGAATCCAAACCTTACCTCTTCAATCACTTTTTCACCCAGCTGGTTGGAGGTGGAGGTGGAGGTATAAAGTGTGCTGCTATTCAGGTGCACGGCTGTCTGAAGGGTCGTGAAGAATGAATCATCTGAGTGTGGGCTTCCTGCCACAGCTTGGCTGGCCCGAGTGAGTCTCCAGCCGGTGCCTTTTATTTGAGACCAGGTTGAGCCGTCATTCTGAGGCCAGACTTAAGCCCAGGTTGTTTAAGTGTAGACAGCAACAGTTGCAACTCCAAAGAAAAGTGTGTGCGCGTGTGTGGCTCAGAAGAGAGATTGCATGCTGTGATTACTTGGTGTAATTGTACTAATTAGCTGTGCTGCAGGGTTTAATTGAATAAATTTGGCAGCATGATGGTGAGAAAGCTTCATGCCCAGATGTGAGGAGGCCTTTCCCAGAAAGAAAGCACCTGTCTCTAGTAGTCTACAGCCAGGATGAAAGAACGAAGAAACGGTGGGGTGGAGGTGATGGCTACCTTAGTGGTCTAGAGCTAAGCCAGCAGAAGACTGAAGGCACATGCCTGTTGAGAGATCTTGTTTTGCAGCAGTTCTCCAACTCTTGGACAACTCTTCTCCAACTCTCCAACTCTTCTCCAACTCTCCAACTCTTCTCCAACTCTCCAACTCTTCTCCAACTCTCCAACTCTTGCTTTGGGAAATAATCTGATCTCAGAAATAGCCTGTGATTAAATTTTACCCATAGTAAAAACAAAGCCATGTGTCCTCTGAAGGACACAACAGGAGAGAAACAAGCAGTTATTTTTCACTTTTCACTCTTTAGCAGACATCTTTTATCTGACATTATTGTTTACATTATGGAAATGCAACTTCTGTTAAAAAGCAAGACTGTTCTTGGACTGTTTTAGCATTATGAATATTCGCATTTTGGAATCAGCTGTACCAACACCATCAGATCACACCACCGTAACCGCCTTGCGTTATTAAACAGCAAAAGCGCTGTGTTTAAATCATGCGCATGCGGTCGTTCAGCACGCTTTGATGCAACACTGCCCCCAGAGGAATGGAAGCACAACAGCAAGGCTGAGGTTGAGGCTGCAAGGCTCATTCATGAGCGTCTGTGTGTGCTGGCCAGACAGAGCCGTGGCCGGATGATCCCACCCTAAAGCAGAGTGCTTGGCCGGATCTGCAGGCGTGAGGTGGACACAGGTGTCCCTCTGCACCATGCACAAGTTCCACTCTGTCTGCCAAGACCAGCAAAAATTACATTAACTGAGAAGGTCTCCGCTTACAGCAGCTTGCGAAGGAAACTGGCCCTGAGATGCAAGGGAAGAAAATGAATCTGGCTCAGGTGTTTGCGAGGACGCAAGTCTGTGTTTTCCCCACAAACAGAGATAAGAGAGGGGAGGATGGTATAGAATAATATGAGACCCTATGATGCGCAGTGTAATAGCGATAAGGCTCGAGCTTACCACCACGTTCACACTAATGGGCTAAATGTAATGACATTTGAAATTGATATAAAAAATGCTTGTGTGAAATTGGATGAATCTTTCAAACTTTCCAAAGTGTTATTTTCCTCATACACACACACACACACACACACACACACTTATTAACAAAATACAAAGTGAATTACCAATAGAGAAACCTTTTGGAGGAAATGTGGGGGTGACGAAGCTTTCAACACAGCATCAGTTCATCTAGGAACTCTTGCACACAGTCAGAGACTCTGTAGGGTTAAAGTCAGGTGTATGATTAACAAATTAAACCAAACAGGTGGTCATGATCATCATTTTCATATGTAGGTTAAAACATAGTCATTAACTCAAACAGAAGCGTCTGTGTAGAAGGCTTAAAACTGGGTGAATGCAAACTGCTACAAAGGTGAGGCTTTGGAAGACCGGTCATGTCACAAGTCGTACACCATAGCAAGATTGAGCACAGCAAAAAGGCACAAGGTGGTTGTACTGCATCAGTAAGGTCTCTCCCAGGCAACGATTTCAAAGCAGACTGGGGCTTCAGGATGTGCTCTACACGCTCTTTTGAAGAAGCACAAAGAAACGCAGATGCCCTGGTCGACCAAGGAAACAGCAGCAGATGAAAGACACATCACGCTTACTTCTCTTTGAAAGCGGAAGATTTCCAGTAGTGCCATCAGCTCAGACCTGGCAGAAATCAGTGGGACCTAGGCACACCTTCCACGCTTTGGAGAAGTCTGGCCAGAACGGGTTTTCATGGAAGAATCGCGGCCAAAAGGCCATGGCTGAGCATGGTGGAGCTTCAATAGTGGAGCATTAATAGTGAACACATTAACAGTGTTATGAACGCTGAGAAATACAGACAATCATTCATCATGCAATACCATCATTGAGGCATCTGATTGGCCCCACAATTATTCTGCAGCAGGACAACAGTCTTTCTGGGATTGTTTGCATACATATGTATAGCATATATATATAGCAAACTTTTCAACAGCTATTGCACATATATAGACTGAATCTAGCTTTCTCAGGTCCTAGAAAGCCAAGTCCATGGGCCTTTATGAATATCACATTTCAGTTCAGCATTTACCACAGTTAATGACAAGAGAGTATTGTGGAGGGAGCCCAGATCAGTCCAGTTCTTATGCACATTGGGCCAGTCCACATATTTGCTATGTTTGAACTTGAGAAAACCCAGCGCTCTGTAGTCCTAGTTTACCTGGTCAAGGGTAAGGTAAGGACTGGGGTTAAAGCAAAAGCCCGGACTGGGTAAGAAGACTGGATCGAGAGTCTCTCTGGGGGGGGGGGAGTCATTGTATAGGGGCTATGCTTTGCACAGCTGAACACAGCTTACAGCTCTAGCTCCAGTTTAGCTGTCTGTCCGTCACAGGGGAACGGCAAACTAACATCCCCCAAACTCATAATGCCACAAACATAGTGATGCAGTGGTTACTTCCAATCGAAAAGCCATATAACTGCACCTTGCAGGCTTTTTGGGCTGTGGCATTTTAGCCTAGCGGGTCTTTTGCGAAGTGGATGTTGGTTCAGAGCTTAATTTAGACCTGTGCTTTTAGGACTGCTATTGTGGCGGAAAGAAGCTGTCAGAGTAAGACTGATACGATTGCGCCAGTAGGGATGTATGTACTGGAGTGTGACTGTGAGAGAGAAGGCACCAGCGTTTGTTTGCATCGTGGCTTCCCGAGGGGACCTGCTCTCGGTGTGACCATCTGGTGCTACCAGTCGATGTGTCCCCAAACACCACAGCGCTCCTCTCTGACAGCTCCAATTGACTTCAAAGGGCAGAAGCCAAGCTCCATCAAGCATAAACACCCAATCAACATGCATACGTTATGAGTGGTAATAAATCAAACGCTACTTCGGACCTGCTGTGCACCGTTGCTGGACACACAACCATGTGTCTGCTCCCCAGAGAACATCACTTCCTTCTTCCTCCCTCAAATTTATGGCAATTCATAACCTGGATCTGGAAGGGCACTTTGATGGCAAAATATTTCAGAGAACAAGGTCAGGATTGTATAGGTGTTTATTTTTGCTAGTGTAAAAGCCCACACTGAGAATGGTTCGCATCCCTGGGCAGATATAAGTAATGGATCATTTGTCCTTTAAAACTCACCAGTGCCAAATGTGTCATTTCTTTCTAGGCTACAGTGTTCGGGCCACTCTGGCTTTGGGAATGTGAGCTAAGCCATGTTTATTGCCTAGATTCCTGACTTTCACTCGTCTGTTTGCACAGACAGATGACAACAATCATCTTAATTAGATAAAGTATGAGCCAGATGGACTGAACAGACAGTATAGAGATAACAATATCACAAAGTATAAGAAACAAACCAAGAGGAAACCCTGGAACACTAAAAACATCAAGAAATACATATTTATCTGCTTTCTGCTGTTAGCGATTCAGACCAGGCAAGACTGAGATTGTAACTAATCAAATCAGACGTAACACATCAAAACCAAGACCAACAGAGATGCAACCGATCTTAAGGTGTATTGTTCAGTTCAAGCCTATCAGAATTCAAATTCAACTTGGAACATAACAGCTATACAAATATGGGATGTACTGTACCTAATTAGCAAATCCATAATGATTCAGTTCTATGTATACTGAACACATTGTTAATGGATCAGATGTGTGGCACTCTTGCAGAGTCTCAGGATGGACTTTTAACTCCTCAGTGTTTGAAACCATGTAAAAAAAAAGTCTTGATCTGTTGTGTTTGTTATTAAAGGACTAGAATCTGTTTGGTTTACTTTCTTATGTTTACGTTCCTTCCTTCATAATGCCTTGTATCTTCTTTGTTGACACCATAATGTGGCAGTCACCAGGCTTAAATAACAACAACAACTAATAAATAAACAAACAACAAACATAAGTGCTAAGCATCTGGCATCTGCATACAGCTTCAGGCCTGGGGTCGATGATAGTTAAAATATTAAAATATTCCTCTTCCGATGTCACGTGCTTGCTGGCAACGTAGACGTGCGAGTTCCCTACTTAACCCGAGCTTAAGCTTTGAGAATGAGCACTGGGACATAAACTCAATCCATAAATTCCTGACTGCAGGACAGATTACAAGTGGCCTCACGAGGAATGACACAGGAAAACATGGGGGTTCGCAGAACTCAAGGATGCGCACTATGATTGGGGGTCCTTGTTTACTTCAGAGCTGTTATTACTGCACTTAAATGAGCCGCCGTGGGTCCTCACACAACAAAAGCAGCGGTGACTGAAGACTTGGGCAGGCAGATGGGTACCATGGCAACTTGGGCAAGTTTAAAAGTTTTGATGATCTTCGGCCATATGTTTGACTGCGGGAGGAATGGCGGCGAAGAAGCCTCGGGCACCTGCCGCCTTTCCTGCCACTTATCGGCGTCATCAAGGGATCTTGCTGGTTTGGTGGTCTTTAGCTGCTGTAGGCATCTTGCACAAAGGAGTCTGGAAATCAGTTCAAGCTGTGTGTACGCGGCCGTATCGTTGGTAAATGAAGGTTAACTAACTCGCGCACCCTCACAGGCTCTGGCTATGCTTGTAGAAGACAGGGTGAAGTCTGATAATATATGCAAGCCCTTGCATGACATTGCTGTGTGACTAGTATATTTTAGGGATTTAAGGAAATGAAGCCAGACACAGTCTCTCCATGCCTCAGCGACAGCATGACACAATCTTGAAAATACACAAAAATGATGAAATCATTGTGTACAGATTCAAGCGGGTTGATGATATTGGTCACACAAATGAAGAATCGTGGCCCAGTTGGGATATGAGGCCAAAAAATGACGTCCACTTTCTACAAAATATTTCAGAGGCGATTTGTGTCCATGTATTTCCTAATAAACCTACGGTCCTGGCGCCGGAGCTCCCACAGTCATATCCACCACCAAGAAATGAGGCAGCGTGGCCAGCCATGCCAAAGGCCCTGACACACTGCGTCTCAGCCTGGGACTCACGTCTCTGCAGTGTCCTGCTCCCCGGAGCGAACACACACAGACGGGATGAGGACTGGCTCCAAACAAGCTGCCACTGACGACAGGTCTCCAGAAATGATGTAAGCAGATGTGGATGTGACTGGGCCCTGCAGACGGAGACAGTGACCCCCCCCCCCCCCCCCCCCCCGGGCCATCTAGACGGCTGTGTGTCACCGGGACTTAAGAGGGACGCGGCAGCAGGCTTAACGAACTAGCGTGAACAGACGTCTGAACATTCACACTTTCATCTGTGGTCTCCTGCACAAGGGAAGGAGATCTTGTTTGAGTTATTGGCTACTTCCCCACACAGGAGGAAATGGATCTTCCAGGAAAAAAACACACACACACACACACACACACACACACACACACACACACACACACACACACACACACACACACACACACACACACACACACACACAAACGCACGCACACACAAACATGATGATGTTTGCTGACAGTCAAAGTTAGAGTAAACTAAATGTAAAAAATTCAGTTGAAAAATCATGCTGCATTTTATTTTATATTTTAGAGCGCTGTAAGAATAATGAAATAACACTGCAGTTGTTTCAGGACAAGGCACAGGCTTTTAAAAGTGTTTTGTAACCCTAGTTATTCTAGTAGCACCACTGTTTGTAAGCAAAGGAATCATAAACCCTGATATATTCGGCTCACTAAGGAGCAGGAAAGTTGCTCTGAACTGGAGCTATCAATAAGTAACGGGTTTTGCAAAGAGAGCCGGTGTGCGGCGAGTATTTAACAACCTCAGCGAGGTGCTTAAAAGGGAAGTGAACACCAGAGCCTCGCGAGGCTTTAAAGCGGAGTGAGGTGAAGATCACAGCGGCGTGGCCCTTTAAAGAGAAGGCACTCCATCACAGCCCAACCCACCCCGCACGCCTGAGCATCAAACCGCTCGCCCTCTAATTAACATCGCTCAAATGAACCTCGAGGACGGGCCGCGGCAGACCGTCGCAGCCAAGACGTCTCCCGCGTATGGAGAACATATGATCTTCCTTGTCTCAGATGTTCAGTTGTTACACGGACCGTGAAGGTTCCTGGCGGTGTCAGACAGTCAGTCACACTTCTAAAGACAGCAAGCTGTTAAGACAAAACCCTGAGAGCGAGATGGTGATCTATGGAGTAGTAATTCAGACTTTGGCTTTCTGTAGGCCTCTTTTTACCTTTGGCCTGTTCCTGTTTCCCATTCTGCACTACATACATCTGATCTACATACAGTACCATCTGTGAATTCACTATTCATAAAAGCACGATGGTCAGCAAACTTTACATTCATCCGTTTCCCACACATTGTACACCTAAGCAGAGTCTTCAAGAGATATGACTAGCTGGTTTAAATATGGGTTACATCTGAACTCTTTATGAAGGAAGGGTTTTGCCAAAGTCAAAGGTGTCCCAAGGCCAACCATTTTGTTGAAGCCCCATGGCGAACATACACACCAGCAAATCAAAAGCACTTAATGTCTATGACATCATCAAAAGGAGCCTATTACATTTTCAGAAGAAATTCGCCAAACTAACTGTCCTCTCCAAAGCCGCTAATCATCAGGTAAGCACAATTTTATTAAACTCATGATGATTAGGATGATTAGGAAAAGATATATGCATCTGTTCTAATACATTAGTACAGGTATCTCAATACTGATGTTATACCAAATTTGTAGCTAGCTATCCTAGCTAACTAGCAAGAACGACATTCTCCACAGTGCTTAGGAATGTAGGGTTATTTGTAAATTTTCATATATCTGTATTGCATGAAATGAAAGGAAATAAAACAACTGATTATCAAGATGTTCATGTGCTGGATTAGGACTTTGTTCAGGGATAATGTTGAAACTGTGTAGGGAACAGATTCCCCAGGAGCAGACTAAAGAAACACTGTCATATATATTATGCCCATTTATTAGCTCTTTACAACTTAAATTATTTGTGCTGTTTTTATACATCAGTATATGAATATCTCCATTTACAGTAATATATATATTGGTGAAATATAATACCAATATATATATATATATATATATATATCTAAATCGAATACTCATTTTAAGTTCTGTAAACAATGTTTTTAACTTCTAATGTGTTTTGGTCACTAGCCAGAGTGATTACAATGAAGCCATATATGTTCACATGACACAGTTTATTCTGCAAAAAATCTGCACATAAACTACAAGAGAGTTGAGTGGAGCAGATTTTTTTTATCAGCGATGCTATATTTAAATATTTATTAGAAATACACTTTACACTTTACTGTACACTTTACTTTAATTGTGGTGTACAGTGCTTGCTTCAAGTTTGGGTGCTCCTGTGTGAATAATATTTTCTCCCCCTCTGTTTTGTCTTTGAATTTGGGAAAATTTAACAGAAAGCAATGGAGAATGCTGATTATTTGCTTTCTAGGACCAGACCCTCTTCATGTAAAAAAACAAGGCAAGGTACAGTGATGTCTTTCAGGGTTATCAGGTATTTTAATGTGGTTGCTATACTGAACACTTACTAGACATATTGCAAAATTTTAGATGTTAATTATGGTGCCATTTGTGTCTTCTCAGATCCTGTATCCTCATGCTGGATTCTTTACTAAGATGTGGTGGCAATGAAACCTTTTGCAATATCAGAAGGTAATTTTTCCCCCCACATTTTCCATCCATCATTTCTATCTTGTAATTCTTTTTGTAATCCTTTTGTAATATATACAGTACCGTGCAAACCAGTTACATTTGTTGTTTTAGCAATGGCATAAAATATTGTTACGACCTTGTTTAGGATCCAGCCTGTAACAGGATAGTCTACTGTATAGGTTACAGTGTCACGTTGAGGACCCCGCCCCCTCCCTTTTGGACGTGTGTCTACGTTGTCCACGTGTACTCGTCTGCGTCTGTGGATATCTGTGGGTTCGGTTATGTCTTGTGATAATACGTCTCACCTGTGGATCGTCTCGTAATCACGCGGGGATCATGTGGTTTGTCTATTTAATGTGCGCTCGTGCAGTGTCCTGTGCTCGTCGTTGTCTAAAGTTTCAACGTCTCTGTATATGTTCATTGTTTTACGTGCGCTTTATGCGCTATATAAGTGTTAAGAATAAAGTGACGTCTTTGCCACAGAAGGATTCTGTGTCTCCTCCTTCGCGCAGCACCGATCGTCACAGAACGACGAGCCGTTGTGAGACACGATGCCAGGTTATACAACCCGGCCAAAGAGGGGCAATCGAACCAGCAAGCGGAGCCATCGTGCCTCTTCTCCTGGCCAGGATTGCCAAGCCACCGCCAACCCCGAGCTCATGGAGAAGGACCCGCTATGCGCCTATATGCTGCGTATGGCTCGGGAATCCTCCGTCCCCGAGATAGCGGACAACTTCCATGAGCAGGCACTACGGATATGGCGAGAGCGACACCCCTCTCCTTCCCGCGACCCCTCGCCTCTGAGGGTGGGTGCGTTCGTGCTTTGCTCAACGGAGAAGACTCCGGAGAGCGAGTTTGGGGAGGAGGACTCTCCAAGCGTGGAGGAGGAAGACTACCCTCCGTCTGAGGACTCCGCCTCCACCGTGGACTACGGTGGGAGGGAGGAGGAGGAAGACTACCCTCCGTCGGAGGACTCCGCCTCCACCGTGGACTACGGTGTGAGGGAGGAGGAGGAAGAGGAATACCCTCCCTCCGTTTGCTCGGGTGGCTCCGTGCGCACGGACGATGGGTCCTACACGGAGGAGGAAGAGGAGGAGAGTCCACCCCCTTCGGAGCTCTCCGCCGGGACGGTGAAGGGGAGAAGGAGTCCGGAGGCGGGCTCATCCCCCGAGCGCTCCCCAGGTAGCGAGATGGACTGTTCCCGGGGTGGCAGCCCGGAGCAGCCCATGAGCTGGAGCCGTGGCAGTGAGGAGGCAATGGAGGAAGAGGAAGTCACCCCCACTGCTGGGTCCAGAGGGAGATCACGAGGCAAGGATGGACTCCCGTATGGCCCACCGAGGGGAGGGACTAGCTGCTCCAAGCGTGTCCGCCAGCCGCGCTGCACCAGGCGCGTCCGCCAGCCGCGCTGCACCCGGTGGAGAGTTTGCAGCGAGGGCTGGAGGAGGACCTCCCACCGTAGCACCTGCAGCACCCGCGGCTCCCGTGTTCTCCCCACTGGTCACCCTCCTCCTGGCACGAAGCTTGGCGCCCATTACTTGTTTGTCTGTTCCGGTGTTTGTGAGTCTTCCCGTATGTTTGCCAAACCCCCTTTTCCCGTTTGTGCTTATTTGTGTAAGTGTACCAGTTTGTGTGTTTGTAACTGTCCTGTTAAACGTGTCTAACGTCTTTTCCCCTGTATTCCCAGGGAGGGTGTTCTAGGCGGTCCGTGGCGGATGCTTCACCGAGGGCGATCACCTCCCAGACGCAGGACTGAGCGCGTTGGATCCGCCCATCGACGTGGGTTCGGGGCACTCGGTCCTGTTGGCACCCCGGGACGGGTAGTGCCCTTGGAGGGGGCGTCTGTCATGTTGAGGACCCCGGCCCCTCCCTTTTGGGCGTGTGTTTACGTTGTCCATGTGTACTTGTCTGCGTCTGTGGATATCTGTGGGTGCGGTTATGTCTTGTGATAATACGTCTCACCTGTGGATCGTCTCGTAATCACGCGGGGATCATGTGGTTTGTCTATTTAATGTGCGCTCGTGCAGTGTCCTGTGCTCGTCGTTGTCTAAAGTTTCAACGTCTCTGTATATGTTCAATGTTTTACGTGTGCTTTATGCGCTATATAAGTGTTAAGAATAAAGTGACGTCTTCGCCACAGGATTCTGTGTCTCCTCCTTCGCGCAGTACCGATTGTCACATACAGTATTTAGTGTGTCCTCCCCTTACACAGTAGCAATAGCATTAAAAAAAAATAATTTTTGACATGTGTATATTTAATATCAATTTTAGCAATACTGTGGGATCCAAGTAATATGAAGTAAGGCCTTTTTACAACTTTCTGTAAAATGTAATTTTATTTAATGTAATTTCGAATTAGGCCCTATTTAAACCTCATAAAACTAGTTTGGTGTGTCCCTGACTGCTGAAGTGAGAGTGAGCACCATGGTGAAATCCAAAGAAGGTCCCCTAGAAGGAAGATTGTGGCTGCTTATGAGTCTGGTAAGGGATTTAAAAAGATCTTAAAAGAATTTGACATCAGCCATTCCACCATCGGGAAAATTGTTTACAAGTGGAGGACATTTCAAAACAACTGTGACCATGCACAGGTCTGGCCGTCCAAGCAAGTTCACGCTCAGAGCAGACTGTAAGATGCTAAAAGAAGTCATGAAAAATCCTAAAATTTCATCAAAGGACCTACAGCAGACTCTTGATACTGTCGACATGAAAGTGCATGACTCAACGATCAGAAAAAGACTACACAAGTTTCATTTTCATGGGATGTGTGCCAGGGGGAAAGCTTTGCTCTCCAAGAAAACATTAAGACCAAACTGAGGTTTGCCAGACAGAACACTGACAAAGACCATTACTTTGGGAAGAAATGTTCTTTGGACAGATGGACAGATACAAAAATACAAGAGCAACTTTTAGTTTACAAGTTCTTAAATTAAAAATACAAGTACAGATTTTGTTTTACAAGTTCTCAAATCATGTCCTTCATGCTCTCAGGTTTTGCAACAGATTTTCCTTCATAGATAAGTCACTGATTCACAGTTGAGGATGAAATGAAAGAACAGACAGAACGAGAAATGTGAAAGTGTATAATGTTCTTGGAAGGCTAACGGTAACAAACATACTGTGTTGATGAAGAAGAAATAAAAATAGGCGTGAAAATGTTATCAGACATATTCGGAAGCCTGATCAGGGTTATTGTTTCTTCATGTTTTGAGCACAAATATACTTTTGTTAATAGCTATTTATATGAGTTTTAAAAATAATTAATTAAATTATTTTTAAAACAGGTGGGCAAATGGAACATTTCTCGAGAGGCATTAACTCAACTGAAGAAGGCAAAGATGCAGGTGAGCATGTTTAGGTGAGCACCAAGAACATCTCCAAGGACTCATGAAGGGCATCCCACCTGATGACACACAGGGGACAATGCAAGATGAAATACACTACAAGGGTCATTATTCACATGTCGGGTTAAGGATTCAACATTTAAAAAAGTGGAATAAGTAATCTTTTTGTAGAATTATTTTTTAAAATGCTCATGTCCCAACAGCATCATCCTGTCAGTTCAGGGCATCCTAATTACAGCGCAAACACTACAGTCCGCTTGAGTACTCATTTGTGCATGTGTGCAAATACAAATATATCTGAATGCTAGTGAGCTAGTTGCACAAGAACGGTAGAGAAAATTAAACTGGTACCTAAAAACAACTTGCACTGCTGAGCAAAGAAAAGAGACAAATTACACTTCTCCCAGGTTTTTAATGCTTTCTAGAATTTACACCGAGCTACATTATACATTTAACTTTATAAAACCAACACCACAAGCATATACATAAACACGTTATGCCAAGCAGACTATTTAGAAATGCAAGATTCACTACGTTTCATTTTTCTCTCACTAGAAAAACCACAGAGAGGATAAAAAACTTGCATAATGTCAGGAATAACACCTAATAGCCTGAAACTGGATCCACCTATTGCTCATGACCACACCCTCTCCCAGCTTTAGTTCCCTTACAGTTCTTTTTTTTTTCATTTTCACAGTTTCTGCCTTATCATAGTGACTGGCTTTTCTCTTTTTTGTTCTGTTTGGAAATATTGGGAAAATTGTCCTTATTTTGTCATCATTGCAGCTCTTAATAGCTCTTAAAAAAGATTGATGCATTTTGGGGGTTTTTTCTATGTACTTCGACTCCACATTATTTCATATGTGCTGGGATCTTTTTCCATCTGCAAACAACTTCCAGTATATATTTAAGCTCTCTTACTGACAAACGGTGACATCAACAGTTGCTGAGAGACACTGACTCCATGGACTCTAAATGTGGAATGGCCATATATTCAAAAGCGGTACCTAGACATTCATGTGCAAGTGGCAGTGTAAAAATTTCCTCTCCAGTTGGTAGTATGATGTTAGTAGTTGCTGGAATTCAACAATATATAGAATTGTAGCTGTGGCACCTGGACCTAAGGGGACATGCTATCATGATGTTATGTCCATTAAAACATATAGGAGAGTGAACAGAGATTCCCAGCTTCTATTACTGGAAACCACACAATAACAGATCCAGTCATGAGGGAGGGTTAGAACAACAGTTCGCAGTAGTTGGATTATTACTGAATAAATACAGAACAAGGAAGAATTGAATGCAACCAATATGAATAAATACGTAAGAAAACACACAATTACCATCACCCTCCATGCAATAAGCATAAGATACAAACTTACATAAATACAAATCTAAAAACATGTTTGGTGTGCTTAAAGAAAATGGCCTCTCTGCTCTTTTAAACTCTTACTCTTTTAAACTCTCGCTGTCTTCCTGGAGTGAGAACATCTGGGATTTGGAGCAAACACTTCTGGGACTTTGAGTTCCATCACCTCCTCTTCTAGAGTTCTTTTACAAGCAGATGAGCACATTTCTTCTAGTATGAAAAAAACGTACATGTGTTGGTAGTAATCCATGGTTTAGATGGGCCTTAACTTCACAGACCTTCAATGATCAGTTGTTTGTTGTCTTGGCAAAGAATAGTATACTTGTGATTTTTCAGCAATTAGCATGGACTTGTTATTGTGTGCTTACATTTGGAAAGGTTTTCTCATGTTCAGGAGTTAGGACAATACAATGATGGACTCAGGACAACATATAAAGACGGACTCAGGAGGACAACACACTGATGGATTCAGGACAACATATATAGATGGACTCAGGATGACAACACATAATGATGGACTCAGGACAACATATAAAGACGGACTCAAGACAACATATATAATGATGGACTCAGGACGACAACACAATGATGGACTCAGAACAACACACATAATGATGTATCTAGTCCAACATATAAAGATGGACTCAGGACGGCACACAATGATGGACTCAGGACAACATACATAATGATGGACTCAGGACGACAACACAATGATGGACTCATTACGACAACACATATGATGGACTCAGGACAACACACATAATGAACATGTATGTGTGATGTCATTGACATCGAATCCTTTTCATTGGCTGGTGTGTATGTTGGCCCCGGGGCTTCATCAAAATGATTGCCCTTAGGACACTTTTGACTTAGCAAAATCAGGAGGTGCGGATCTAAAAGGTGTACATTTGACCACTAATAAAGGAACAGGGCTGAGCCGTGATTCTCATAGCTGCCGCCGTTTGCAAAACACGGAGGATTTGTGTAGATTTGTCATGGTGCTTGAAGGGACCGGACCCACCCTCTTGGCTTCACCTGCAGGCCTCATTAGTGCCGAACATGTGACGGCGGTTGTGGGGGAGCACCAGCCCTCCAGCTGTGCCCATGTTAGTTCGGCCGCGTGCAAAACGGTTGGATTCCAGCTGCAGCTCTCTGGGACTCTGACAGTTCCACCCGACTGTAAGTGTGAGAGCGCCATCGCTGACCTGTCGCGCTGCTTCTTCTTGTGTCGTCCATTTATTCCCTGCTTCCTGTTCCTCTGCTTCATGGTAGTTGGCAACTTTTTGGTGAAGTTGCTTGTCAGTTCTGAGAGCAAACAGCGATCTCATCAGTATCTGTGCGGGTGATCTGAAAAATGTCAAGAGGAACATTGCGGTAGTCCAAGAGACTCGGATATGAGCCCGTATCAACCTGTTTCCGCCTTCCACAGTAGTGATTCTGCAATCTGCACGAATTTCTCTATAAAGCCTTTCCAGTGCAGGGAGGGTTGGCTTGGAGAATTGTGTGAGAACTCCCAAGCCTTTGCAAAAGCTTGAAACTCCCTGGACATGAACTGTGGCCCACAGATAGCACGTGGAATGCCATGCCTTGCAAACATCAGCTTTTAGCTTGTGTACAGTCACTGACGATGTGAACAGCAAAGATGTTGTCATTGATCCACACGAATGGGTCTGCACCCACTGCACGCTGGGGTGTGTGGGGTACTCAGAGGCTGATCACAGAGCCGTTGATGCTCAAGGCACAGGAAGTGCCTTCCAATCAGGCTCTCCATCTTCCCGCATGTCCCAGGCCAGAACATGACGCCACAATGTTTGTTTACACCTTTTCTGTGCCCAATTGATCAGTGAGAATTGGAGACAGTGTGCCAGTTCCTTAGGGAGTGAGGAATGACTATTTTCTCACTGTTAAAAATTATCCTATTGACTTCATACATTTACACAGCTAATTTAGTCTATCTATCTATCTATCTATCTATCTATCTATCTATCTATCTATCTATCTATCTATCTATCTATCTATCTATCTATCTATCTATCTATCTATCTATCTATCTATCTATCTATCTATCTATCTATCTATCTATCTATCTATGATCTGATTTGACACTGTAAAGCACATAGAGCATATTGATGAAGTTTTAGGTCGCCTAAAGTGCCTAGATTGATGGTGGCACATTTGCCATGTAATCAGGGCTAATTGTTTGTTTTCAAATACAAGTCCCCCCCCCCCCCCCCCCCCCCCACAAATTAAATAACCTGCATTCAGCAAATCAAAGGACAGAGACGTATACGTCGGTTCGTGCAAAACACCCATTGCTCTGCTGATTTCCACTGCGAAATTAGACCAGCTCGAGCTGTGACTTCGGAGCTCTGTCATGGCTGAACTCATTGAGATTGCTCTGAGAGAACCCCCCTGCACCGTAAAAGGTTGGTATGGGTTCAAGAGAGATCTGTGAGCACAGCTGGTATTACGAAATGGCCATATAGACAAAAGGCTATTTCAAATCAAACAAGCGTGAATGAAATACGCGTTTGGAATGAGAACACAGAGAGAAACCCCCGTGAAGAAGTGAGCCTCAGAATCCATACAGAAAAAAACCCATAACTCTGTTTCGCTCGTAATGTCTGTCTCTGCGCTACTGCATTGCTTCTAGCTCACGAAGCCTCGGTACACGCGCTGCAACTTTCTGGACTAGAGCGGAAATGTGCTGCAGGTATGATGTCACAGAGCGGGCTGACGCGACTAGTAAGCCCCGTGTCCGCGTGCGCTCGCGCGCATTCCGATCGACCATATGCTCGCGAGTGTGCGTCGTTTTGTGCTGGTGTACAGATGGGGAAGACAGCCGGCTCCTTCAGCCCTACCGAAATCAAGCAGCCCTCTCCCCACACCCCGTGCGCCGAGTAGCTGTTACAGTGGTGTAAATCAGACGCCCTCCAGCCGTTCTCTCTCCTTCACGCCCACTCTTTCTGCCAGCGAGAGCAAAGGGAGATGCTCAGCGAATTATCCCCTCAGGCAGCTGGAGGGACTCCAGATGTGTGAACTGCGCGGTGCACGAGAGAGCAAGCGAGCGGGCGAGAGCGAGTGCTCTTCAGCCTCCCGCATTCACACACCTCCGGCTTCATCACTTCGCATTAATATTTATTCCATCTTTGCGCAGACCCCACGCACCCCCCCCCCCCTTCCCCTTGCAATCAATTCTTCCATTTTTTTGCGGGTGGTTTCTGGCTACATGCTTAAAGTAACCAATAAGTGCATTTCAGTGCTTCGTGTAGCTAATATCTGTGTTTGTGTACGTGTGTGTGTGTTTGTGTGCGCATACACACACGCACGCGCGCACACACACACACACACACACACACACACACACACACACACACACACACACACACACACACACAAGCAAACATCAGGCACACAGACACCTGCAGGGTAGGTTAAAGGAGGGTCAGGGCAGAGGAGGTGTGATTAGATCCTTCTAGGTACCTCAAACCCCCTCTTTACCTTCTCATAACACCTTTAAAGATGTCTCAGTTCCCTCCCATGTTTTAAATGGCTGCCTCACTAGTTACTGATCATTCAAGTGTTAATGACACCACACACACACACATGCACACGCACACAGCGTAGCCCCATCCTTGGTTTCACACTCTGCTATTTGTTGTTTATACTCGTTCATCAAGTTTGTAATTTGGCCGCTGCTTCAGAATATGGCTGAAGTCGTCATTCATAATAGTTTGATTAAGCTGTGGCATCTTATGCTCTGCACACACACACACACACACACACACACACACACACACACACACACACCTCATAGCAGACAGGAAGGTCACATTATTGAATAGGAGCTTAAAAATCATACTGTATTATATATCACTGCATATCCATAAACCATCAAATGAAAAATTTAACTAATATTTTGGGCTAAACCAGAATATATGAAAATAGTGACACACACACACGCGCGCGCACACACACACACACACACACACACACACACACACACACACACACACACACACACACACACAGAAAATCCCCTAAGTTAATCCTCTGAGAACACCACTTGATAATTCAGTCAAATAGGTTGGGTAATTCATCACCAGAAATGACCCTTTTTTGTGGAAACGTGCAGGAGCTGTTAACTTTGTTAAAAACAGCTGCACTGGCTGATGGCTTCCTACTCTTCTGTAATGTTTGTCTTCTGTGTGGACATTGATAACACATGCCATAGCTTTTTATTTGCCTGTTTACTTCCATTGAATTTACTATAATGAAGAGGCTGCCCCTACTGTCTTACAGAGACACTCTGAGACATTTCAGGAAGATCTCATCACAGTTCATTAGAAGTGAGACGGCAAATAAATGGGATGGTAATGAATGTTGACAAAAATCAATCTATTAGTAAATCAGTCAATTAGTCAATCAATCACACAAACAACAGGATTCATCTTAAAACATAAGACAGAGTTTGCCAACAAATAGGAAAAAAACATCAAGTCCCAAACTTTGAACGAGAGGTTTTTGTACACTGTGGTAAAACCAGGCCATCAGCAAACCAGTAGTGACTTCAAAGGCCTCAGAGATCTTAAACGAGAGAGCTACTTCAGTCTAGTTTTATACGGATGTTGGTCTGAATATGAAGTCCAGTACTGTTGTAAGTGGTCATGGACTATATAACACAACACCCATGTCTAGGTGAATCAACACAGAACTAAAACCATCACAGAGATGGAACAGGGCTCTGACTTCAACTGAGTTTCGTCAGGCTTAAGAAGTCGAGTTAGAGTTGCTTGTTTTTGTAGTCCAAACACTGTGCTAATAAAGAGGCATGGGTCACTAAGAGTGCATGCAATAGTCCGGGTAGTGCTAGCTTAGACAAAACAACAATCTGAAAGAAGAGGCAAAAGTCGATAACTAATAGCATAAACAGAATTATAAGGATTAGAAACATTTGGCTGGCAAAATGAGACTTTGCAACAACAATAGAGAGAGGGAGGGAATATATACGCATATATATACGCATAAGGATGGGACCAAACAAGACACAGGTTCGGCTAATATTCAGGGGATCTGGACCGCACAAGGGGATTGTGGGGAATGTGGTCCATGGTGCCATTTTGATGCTATGGAATGTTAGACTATGTGACGTGTGGACACAGTGCTGACACATGCTGATTTGTAAAAGAAAACCAAAAACACCTGCTGGAGACAATCACTCATATTAGATGATTTTACAACCCTCCGCGGTTCAGGGTCCAGCAGAGTCCTGAGCAGATGTGTTGGTCTGTAAACAGCCCGGGGGTTCCTCCCCTAAATCACTCCGCTCCTCACCTGTCAATCACTTATAATTGGACAGCCAGACACCCACAATTTGCGCATCATGTTGAGGCAGTCAAAACCCAAAACTGAGTCTGAGCTGCATGTTCACTCAAACAACAGAAAGAGGTGTGTGTGTTTGTGTGTGTACTGAAGGGTTATGAGGAGTAGTTACTCATGTATACCATGGAAGCACAGAGGATGTGTGAGAGCATATTCACTTGACAGTAGGTAGGGAGAGATAAGAACCTGCTTAAGAAGGAATTCAATCCAATCAGCCATCTTATTTTTGTCCTTTATTGGACCTGATACAAAATAGTTGTATTTTTATTAATTTTTTGTTATTTTTGTCTGTTTAAAAGATTACATTAAAAAAGCGAGTAAAGCTCCATTTTGCAGTCTCAGTTACTCATGACTGCTGCTTGGTGACTCTTGTGCAGTCTATACGTATGTATTCTCCCTCAGTGACCTCATTAAAAATGTTTGCTGACCTATTGCGTCCTGGGGGAGTCAATCCCATCATGTACAATGAAATTCAAAGCATGACAACAATGTAATTGTTCCTCAACTCAAACTGTGACTTCTGAGTGCAACTCAAAATAAAACCATTTCACACACACACACACACACACACACACACACACACACACACACACACACACACACACACACAGACACACACACACACTGCATTGTTCGAGTTTGGACGATAAACCTGGAGAGTTCACTTTATCAAATATACAGTTTGAGACCCCTGGATGACACATTTTCCAGGTCAAAACAACTCCTGAGTTTCCAATTTCACCAGTTTCATGCACAAATAGAGCTGTGCAACTGCTGATCATGGGCCAAACGGAACCTCCTCCTGTTTCCCAGAAGCCCCTGCTGTAGGTGTAAACGTGGTGAAAGCAAAATATCAGATTCCAACCCCTCCCCCCTCCCCACCTCCCCCGAAGTGAAGAAAAATCCCACAGACTGCCATGTGTTCGTTAGCTACTCATTTTGGATTATCAAGCACCTTGGAAATGAAATCTGATGTGTTGGCTCACTCTAAAGCACTCCAGTCACAAAGCATTTCTGTGTCCTGGATATCGGTGTTGGAGGAAGTGTATGAAAGGAGAGTCCAGTCCCGTCTTTCCGCCAGTGGCCTCTGTACCAGATACAGATACACATCACATGTCCCCAGCCACAACATCACATGTCTCCAGCCACAACAACACACACCTCCAGACACACATCAAATGTTTCCAGACACACATCACCAGCCAAACATCACATCTCCAGACACACAGCACATTTCTAGACACACATCACAAGTCTCCAGACACACATCAAAAGTTTCCAGACACACATCACGCATCTCCAGACACACATCAAAAGTTTCCAGACACACATCACACATCTCCAGACACACATCAAAAGTTTCCAGACACACATCACACATCTAGTCTCCAGACACACATCACATTTCTAGACACACATCACATGTCTCCAGACACACATCAAAAGTTTCCAGACACACATCACGCATCTGCAGACACATATCAAAAGTTTCCAGACACACATCACACATCTGGTCTCCAGACACACATCACATTTCTACAAACACACATCACACGTCTCCAGCCACACCGCACGTCTCCAGACACACACCGCACGTCTCCAGACACATCGTTCATGCCTCCCAGTGGCTCGCTTCCTCTCCGGCTCTATTTTTGCACACACGGTTTCCATGGTGACCCGCCGCCGTGGGCTTCCAGCCTCATCGCCGACGGTTTCTCCAGGCGTGGCCGTGTGGTTTCAATGGGTGCAAAAAGGACCGGCGGAGGAAGACGATGACCGGTCCGTTGCTTCTCTGCTGTCCGTGCCATTCGTGGAGCCCTGACCGTACGTGGTGGAACAGTTTTGGATGGAAAAGAAGGAAAACGGGCAGGTTTCTTCATTTGACTATAAAGGGCTGTGTAGGAGAGTGGACTGTCTCCAGCAATAGCATATGCTGCCTGTATTAGTGTGTAGGCACCTGATTTATTTTCATCACTCCCCTGTTAGTCACAGGAACAGACTGTGCACCTCTCCTGTGTCTGCTCATAATGAATCCTCCAAATGTTCATTACTGCCACCAGTATCACCTTCACCAGTGCCGGGCCGCCTGTGCCGTCCGACCAAGGGGAAATGGACACCATGCGGGGCTTTTTAAGAAAACTCTCCTGCACGACCGTCTCGCACAGCAGGACCTTTTCAGTCCTCCTCTTGCTCACCACACACTTGTCGGGCAGAGAAACTACTGGTGTGAGCATCATAACTGGCTGGAGTGCCCTTTGACCCCTGGCAAACCCTTACAGCCTATCCATAGGCCTATTCATATGGCCATGAAGGCATATGAATCTGGTGCCTTAGCCTGTCAGCAGGGCATGAGAGAGAGAGAGAGAGAGAGAGAGAGAGAGTGGTGCAGAGATATAAAGAGCTGGAGCAGTGAGATGTGTTATGACTTCAGTTTTATTGGAAGATCTCGCAGGGTTAATGGTTATTGGGCAAAATAGATCTTCCAGCAGAGGAGCTAAATAAATAAATAAACAGATTGGAAAACCGGAGACTGCTTCTCAGGTTTACTCTTCATAAGACGACTCTTCTACACCATCAGCTTTCTCAACACAGGCACTCCCGTAAAAAGTCATGTTGCACAGTAATGAGTCAAAACCTTTACTAGCACTACTGGGTTTTAAGATCAGTAGGTTAAAGGTAGAGTTTCAGAGAGTCAAGGCTGCAGGTGTTAACTTGGTCACCGTGGTGAGGTTTTGTAGACTTTACTTTTATAAAGCTGGTGCAATAAAGGAAGAATTTCCATAACACCAAACTGCAGAAAGTCTTTGAGAACTAAAAAGAATGAGCAATTTCCATGACAGTGTCAATCTGCACAATTAGCACTGTGCTTACATTTGTGTTATGGCTCAGTTTATCTCCACAGACTAAGCTGAGAAGATCCAACCCGGTGGTGTTGCAGTCAGCACAAGACCCTGAGCTTCTCTGTGATGGATGGTCCACTGGAGTCCTGCTGAGATTCAGAGCTCCGGGTCAGAGCTGCGCCAGGCCGCCGTTCGCACGTGGCACTGGAGCACCAGGACAGCCTGCGTGGAGGTCACTTCACCATCATCCCTCATGAGGGTCGGGGTACAGTTGTCCTGAATACGGGAGTTTGGTTCTGTGTCTGTGTTACAAAAGTCTCAGCAATTATACATATCAGAATCAGTAGCACACCTCGGATGGCTGTCGATAGCAGAGAAGACATGTAGCTATGGAAACCCGTTTCACTAGTACATATAAAAAAAACCCCTCTAACATTATACAGTAGAGACAAAGTCTTCCACATGAATATTTAACAGAACCCATAGAGGAAAGCAACGTTCACAGGTATTTGTTCAAACCAATGTACCACAACTTCACATCTCGCTAATTAGGTTCCCTTTCTTGTGGAGATGAGATGTGGTGTGCGGGAGCGTGCAGGAGTGATGTGGGGACGCGGGCGGACTCCCGGCCCCTTCCAGGGACCCACTGGTCTACCACTCTGCTTGTCTCTGCATCGGAGCTATCAGACCACATCGTTACGAAATAACAGCAACAAGAGTTGCATTTGCATTTTAAAAGGGTCTATTGAACATTTCTAATGCACAACCTGGAGCTCGTTACTTATACTTTTTTGGTTTTTCGTGGCGACGCCTTAGCGCAGAATGCAGAGGCCGGCTGGAATTATGCTAGGCAGTGTTTTGCGAGACCATTTGCAGCATAATTTTCCATTGTTGCAGCCATAAACATGCACAGCACCAAAGGGACCGGCCCATTTTCACCGCAAACAATCCTTTGCAGCTAAACAAAACAGCCATTAGTCTCACAGTGAAAAGAGCTGGACCAGGTGCACTTATTTACTACCAACCTATACGAAAGCTTCCCGGTCCCCGCTGAACTCCTCCCGCCACTGCTGATGGTGCCGCTGGAATGATAAAGCTTTCTCCCTCCTCCCCGCACCCACTATGAGCCGCATTGATTTCGCTCCACACCGCGAATCAGAGCCGCTCGGGAGCCACACTCGGCCTTGCACGGATCGTCTGTATTCCGGCGAATCAGCTGCGAATCTGGGGGACAATCAATTCCTTTCCTTAAAAAAATGTTTTTTTTATTATTTTGCAGACGATCCAGACCCCCTCTGCTGGCCCGTTCGGGTTTGGCAGAGTGCATCACCCTCCCCCGTGCTGTCCGACGAGGCTGGGGGTATTTTTAGGCAGGCAGGGCCACTGAATCACAGCTACTGCTTGGGATTTATTTTTTTTACTTCTCTTTTCGTCGCGCTCTGTTCGGCCACGTGCGCTAGTCCAGCGAGTCAGGACGTGATCGGGGAAAAATGAACGTGGTTTTCTATCACCTGTCCGTTGATAAAGCGATCCTCACCCCAGCTCCGCTCTCTCCATTGCCCTTAAAAACTGTAGTCTCACCACCCTCACTTCACCTACTCCCACAAGCTCTCAGCCGGCACGGAGCTGGGCCTTCAGCGTAGAAGGAGAAACGTCATGGCTGGATTTCTCTTGCCTTCTTTCACTTGTTTGAAAGCTGGGAATTCTAAAAGACTTTGACTCTGGTCTTGATGAAAGCACATTTATTTTTTATTATAATACCAAGTGTAGTGCATTAAGAATGGCAGGCAGTAAAGTAAAGTTAGCGTCATCAGTGAGTGTTAACTAGACTGGTGGGGGTAGGTGGAGGGTGGGTGGGGGCTGGTGTTGGCGGAACTGGCCAAACTGGGCAGTTGCAATAATATGAGGGAGAATATAGAGTAGATTTGCATTATACATAAGAGGCTAATTGCATTTCTGGTCAAATGACATTCTGAGAGGTGTAGAGAATGTGTTTTAAAATCACATAGAGCCTATTTAAGGTTATATAAGAAATGAATTATACAGTGTTAAAAAGGGATTTTAAAACAACCACATCAAGTAGGGGCGTATAGTAGTCAAATAAACCTACCAGTTTATTCAAGTGCTTCACTTCAGTTTCTAAAGCTAATCCAGTTTTAGCTTCTTGCTTGGAGTGTTTATAACCACCTTAAAACTTCAATTTCACCATTTATTTCCCCCCTTGTCAGAATGCGGCTCTTGTAAGAGCCGTCTAATGGCAGTGGCTTTGATGGTGAAGCGTAGCATCTTCTGGGGGGGGGATAACAGGACCGTCATGATTCCTAGAAAAACACAGTAGGACTGTACCTCTCACAGTTCTGGCATCTCTGTATCCCCACACACCGCCTGAGAACCAAACTCTCTCTAAGAACACAGTATTTGAGTTTATTAGGCAAGTTGGCCAATGGTCTCGGGTGGTGATCAGATTAACAAGCAATATATGCATGTAACATATCCCCCCCCCCCCCCCCCCCCACACACACACACATTGCAAAAAGAGGAGAATATAACTATCATGTTTTTTTTTTGCATTATCATAAGAATCATTCACTAATTCATTCATGTTTGCTGCCTCAGACATCTGTTACTAGCTCAGATTTGAAGTAACGACCATGACACTTGAGTTTTGCTCCATGGGGGTTTCGTAATTTCACGGACAAAAAAGAATATGCAAAACACTGCTGCTATAACATTAACTCATATTCCTGCTGCTATAACATTAACTCATATTCCTGCTGCTATAACATTAACTCATATTCTTGCTGCACATGAAGCTCCACTGATTACTCGATGAGGGATGAGAAAATGGCAGTGAAGATATATAACAACAAATCTGACAAATTTACCTCTACACCCTCTGAGTACACTGAAATCAATTAAAGAATAATTTCAGATCTTTTTTCTCTATTTATTGTTTTTCTTAATTTTCCTTACATTTTTGTAATAATAGAAACAATACCTACAAAGCACAACATGTCTTGGTAATTGATCCAAATGTGATTCTCCATTCTGGAAGGCAGTAATTAAAGCCCTTCCCGCCTTTAACGGGTTCGTTCTCCCAGCAGGGGAAGTGAGAGCTCGACTCTCTTCTGCCTGCCCAGGCCGACGCAGCCCTCGCTGTGAGCTCTGAAAGGCGTGGGCGGATCTCATCAGCGTCCGGAGATTTCCTTTGTCTCCGTGTGAAGCAAGGCCTTTAACATCTCATTGATTCAATCAATTAAAGGAGAATGCGGGGGACTCTATTGGCAGGCGGCTTGCTAAAGGGCCTATGGCAGATCCTGAGTGGGGCCTATCAGTGTTGTGCACAGTCCCGTTCTGGTCACCGATCCTATCACACACATCGTGCACCAAGGCAAAACGATGGCTGAGAGCATTACTGTCCTCCTCTTAGCTCTGCTGAGGCCCGTGTCTGATACCATCTGTGGGGCTGGAGAAGCACAGTGTGTGTCCTTCAAAAGACTCACGCATTCAGAAGTTTTCCAGAATTTGCATCAATTGGAGCTATAATCATTTACAGGCAGACGTGCAGGGAGCAAAGCAGAAATGTCTTATATCCACATTCCTTTTGTCGTCTCAGACAGGGATGGATCTCTAGATTAACGTTATGTATGCCACCATTTCCAAGCATTCCTTAAAGCAGTGGTGAGTGTGTTTTTGGCTGTACTCATGAGAAATGCTCAGCATGACATCAGCATGACATCAGCATGACATAATCTCATGCTGGTTCCAGTTCCAAGTTCCCCCAGCTGCCTGCGTGTCAGAGGTGGGCTGGGATTCCAACACTCTTGCCCCAATACAGATGTAAATACAACCAATTGAATACTGTCCTTCTGTACGTTCCACCCCTCTTACTCTGAGCTTAATTTCAAACCCAACATGCTGGAGTCCAAAACTACCTAAACTGTGTCACTGTGTCACTTTGCAGACTGCCCGGTGTCTATCAATCACACACATGACGTTTTCACAATTTCCTTGTCTGGTTCTGGAAGACAATGGCCAAAAAAACACCAGATGTACCCAGAAAGGGCTTGTCTGTAGACCCAGACCCAGGCTGAATGAGACAGTCCTGAGTCAATCACAACCACAATCCTGAGTCAACCACTACCACAGTTACCAATCCTGAGTCAACCACAGCTACAGTCCTGATTCAACCACATCCACTGCCCCAATCTCGAGTCAACCACTACCACAGTTACCAATCCAACAACAGTCAACCACAGCCACAGTCCTGAGTCAACCACATCCACAATCCTGAGTCAACAACTACCACAGTTACCAATCCTGAGTGAACCACAGCTACAGTCCTGATTCAACCACATCCACTGCCCCAATTTCGAGTCAACCACTACCACAGTTACAAATACAACCACAGCCAACCACAGCCATAGTCCTGAGTCAACCACATCCACAATCCTGAGTCAACCATTACCACAGTTACGAATCCCAAGTCAACCACAGCCACAGTGATGAGTCAACCACAGCCACAATACTGAGTCAACCACATGCCCTGATGAGCAGGTTTAGAATGGGGTGCACCTCTCTCTTACTAACTCGAGCAAGTCCCCTCTATGCTTTGAAATATCCTGCAATCCATTAAAAAAAATAACGTACAGATGGGTTTTATGGGCTGATGTGCTAAAATATTAACAGACCTCGTTTATGTCCTCTGGGACGCATTCACTGCTACAGTCCCAAAGTTTCTGCTTCTGTGGCTTCAGAAGCGCCTCTAAGTCTCAGGGGGACATCTCCATAAGTTTTGTACATGAGTCGGTATTCTCAGTAACTTGCTGTGTGTAACTGTTTTATTTATAAAGGCTCCGGCATTGACGGTGCTCTTGTGGGACTGGGCAACTTTCTGTTTACCGGAACCTGCACCTGTAGTAGAGGAGAAAGGCTTGGGGGCCTTATAAAGATCCAGGAGGCCTTATAAAGATCCAGGAGGAAACCTGCAGAAATTTTATTATCTGCAAATGTTTTTTTCCCTCCTGTTGAACTTGTGTATTGTCAGAGAGACAATGAAGTGCTTCCATAGAAAACATGTAATTAGCAAACAGCAAACAAAAAGCCTCTTTCAAGACGCTCGTGAGGAAGAGCAGAAGCCAAGGTTGCGTTCGCGCATTCCGAAAGCCTTTCGTCTCACTGTAATCAAGCAGCCCTGCGCTATCATTTAACAGGCGCAGAAATCCGTGGCAACAGACTCTTGGCAAAAACAGTTCCTTCGACAGGGATAATGACGGCGTAGAGCAGCTGTGAAGCCAGAAACATCACAATAATACTGCAATCAATGAGACGCATGTCAACGCATCTTTTCTTTCTCCAACCTTTGTTTGATCCATCAACCATTGTTTACAGTCCTTATCTACACTGGTGCTCTTAATCAGAGGACTGCGTGTTTGGGTTTGGATTTGGTATGTGCGTATAACGCAGCCTCACAAATTCACGAGTGGACAGGACTGGAGTGTCTTGCTATGCTCCTGGCATGGGATCCCAAGCGTTCGATTGTGGGCAGCCTGACAGCAAGTTTTGATAACGCGGTTATGGATCGTTGGAAATGTTGGAGTGTGCCCTGATCACGACTCCCCCCTTTCCCCAGTCTCTCTCTCTCTCTCTCTCTCTCTCTCTCTCTCTCTCTCTCTCTCTCACTTTCTCTCTTCTTACGAATCCAGAGAGACTTACTCTAGATATTAATCAGTATGACAAACCTTGCCTGGAAGTCTAACCCACCTGGGTGTTGCCAGTATCTTGCTGTAAAGAGCTACTTGGCTTCTGTGTGCCCCAGTGCACATGACCGTCACATGCCGCACAGCCATGCCAAGCCATGACGCCATTCCTCCGCCAAGCGTCTCCACCCACATGACGACTGGAGCATCTCGCTAACAACGCAGTCCCCTTTCAAGTCTCCCGTGTCCCTGGGTGGGAGACGGGATCCCAGATCAGGTAGATGGAGAGGTCAGTGTGCAGCTAATTGTACTGGGTACGTGAGAAGTCTGTGGCTGTCCGTTTGCAGAGCTAAATGATGGCGTTTGCCTTTAGGGGCTTGGGTACCCACTGACTCTCGATCCTTTAATGGTTCCTTTAATGCTGTCTAAGTATTCATCTCATGGAGACTGATTAGGGATAATGTTTGGCATTGGAATGTAACCTGAGGCAAAGATGCGTGTGAGCGACCAAGCATGTCTATGTGTGTGTGTGTGTGTGTGTGTGAGAGAGAGAGAGAGAGAGTAGTTGAGCTCCAGTATGATTCAAACTGTGGCTGTAGCTTGAAGGAATTAAGACATAACGGTGTGATAGCTCAGGTTATTAACAGTCAGTAATACCAGTCAAGGTCACACGCAGGGAGAACACGTCTGCATTCAGCCTCCATCCGAGTCTTCTCTTTCTTTCACACGTTTGCTATTATTAACCCTCAGGGCTGTTTGCATTGAGACACACAGTACTGATGTCATTACGCAGGAAGTCACCCAGGGCCTCTGCAACTCCCCCCATCATCATTGTATTGGCGGTCACTGCTCATACAAAAACACATACAAACAAACAAAAACACAATCAGCAGTTCTGATTGGTGGAATGGGTCCCCACTGTGATTGACAGAGCACTCCCACCCCACAAAACTCTACATAAAGGGAAAATAAAGGGAGGCTCAAAAAAAAAAAAAAAAAAACAATAATTTACATGTGATGCATATTCATGTGAGTCATGACCATGACTATATAATAATAGTTAAATGACTTTTTTAAATGTTTCTCTCTGTAAGCTTAATTCTATACTAAGATTGGTGATGAAAGGTTTTGACAGCTAGCTAGCGGGTTTATATACTGCGCAGAAAAGATGAGCATTAAATAAAGTGTGACTACAGTGCGAGACTGACTTGTGTTCCTCAATGGCAGAATCCACACATTAATGCAGCAAATATTAATACACCGAGCTGCCGACGCAGGTCACTTCTAACATTAGCTGCCTCCTTAGCCGACACGCTTCTCTATGCTGTTGTGTACTGGCTCCTAGTGCAGCATCTAGACATGTGAATATTTGTCTAATTATCGGTTTTCCCTTCCTTCCTATATATCAAGTCGTTGTTACATTAGACTTCATAAAAATAACCCCTTTCCCATGCAGAAAAAAGCCCAGGGTTAGGTACGTCTGTGCCAACTCTCTTCCAGGTAAAAAACCACCTGTAAGGAAGTGTTGATGATAATACCAGTCTTAGCATTTCTTGTTACTATCATGCTATTATTGTGTGTGTATAATAGAGGTCAAAGGGGCATCACCAAAGGAAATACGGCCCAGGGCCTCCTAGTGTGTAAAACTGGTCCAGCCGACCAACAAAGACAACTTATTACTTTAACCTCAAATGTTACATCTCACAACTTGTATCGAAAGGCAACTGGGCATTCATGTAGACTGCTCATCTGTACCTTACATGTTATTCTGTTATACGTTTTTGTGTGGTCAAAAGGTTTGCCAATCTGTTATACAACATGCAGTGGATTTACTGAATGTGATGTCAGAGTTCCCCTTCATTCCAGATAAACCCCTAAGTGGCCTCTAAATCAAGCCCACACAGGTGCACATGCAGGTGTGCTCTGCTTTAAGCACCAGTCACAGCGCACAAGCGAGAGCCCTCAGTACTACAACAAAAACTGCCCTCTTAGGGATATTTTCGGCAGTGGTGAAAGTGACAGTGTTTGCTTTCCCCGCTGCAAGGACTCCCTTTCTTTAGTGCAGCACACACAAGAAACACCCGCATGGCTGAGTAGGTGGGCCATGAACTTAGGTTGCTGTAAGAATGTACCCTCGTACGGCCTGCAGTGACAGCCGATACGTACCGAGCTTAGTCACCATCATCTTTCACATGTCCACAGCTGGACCGCACAACACGTCCACATTACAGTCTGGCACCGGTGGACTCCGTCCTTTTTCATATCCAGTAAGTGTTTTCTGGGCAGTGATATTTACCTTTTGTTTCATCCATCTCCAGTTGTGAAGGGAAACATCTGAGCACTTTGTCACTAATTACCTGTCTGGGTGGATGAACCTCTGTTCCTCACCTGTAGTTCCCTCACGCACTTGACGCTGTATCTTTCGTTGGGTTTGCTGCTATAGTAACTTCCAACAGGCCTATAGGGTCCAAACTCATCCATCTATGATTTGTTCCAGTTTCCCACTAACCATCAAATTGTTCTGGTTCCTCGGCATATAAAGTGGACCTTGGTAATCCAGGTGACATCCAATCCTGCATGACTCTCTTTGTTTGTGTTCTCATGTTTCAGAGGTAGGTGGGATTATAGCATTAAGTAAAGCCATATCTGTCTCGGTACGGCGGCCCCCTACCGGTCGCCTCCGTCCACAGCGGCAGTTGTCGTTGTTGTTGTGGTTGTTGTGTTTGTCCCTCAGGGGGGCGGAGCCCGCGATCCGTCTCACCTGAAGGTCGTTTGTTTGTCTATATATGTCTTGTCTTTGTACCAGTTGACCGCTGGTCATTATATCCTTAATTTGGATCATGTCACAGGTTTTTGGTTTGCGCACTTTTCTATTAAACCTTCCATTTTACCTGAGACTTGGCGTGATCGCTTCCATTTTATTTTTCTCACCCTGCCCATCACAATATCTAAGGTATGGTTTTGCTTAACCCAGGGATCAAACCCCAGTGTGATCAAACCCCTGATCAAACCCCATGCATTTCAATGGTATTAAACATGCATTGAATTTTCTTTCCAGTATTGTGTCATTTCTACTACTCAGGAATGGAAAAAACTAATAGATTTGGAATCTGTATTTCTATATTTGGTCTTTACAAGCTGCCAAAATCTGAATCCACATTTTATTTTATTTTTTATCATCTATACCTTAGCCATAATGATTTTCTTTTTCTCTTCAGTACCTCCCCGCCCCCAAAACTCAACCTGCTTAATCACATGACCCAACATGATGAGATGCCATAGAACTGTATTGACTGCCTGTTCAGAGTGATAAAGGGTGATGGATTCAATTATATTAGCTAGCTGCTTTTTCACAATTCTAAACACTTTGAAGAGCTTTTCACTGAACTTTTCCAAGAGGTCCTCCTTTGAATCATTTCAGCAGAACATTTGGATGTCACAGGCAGCACATTACCCCTGACCAGTCACCTCATCAGCTATAGAAAAGCAACTTCCAATAGCTGGTAGCCACTTTGGACGTCAGTTCACTTTGAATACTTTGACTTACCTGCCTGCGATGTGTGAATGAGCAGAATTACCCAACAGCTTGACAGGGTGCTATGATGACATCAGTTTGTACAAATAGTCTTCGAAGTCTCCCAAGGTCTTACTCAGACCTCTGCCTACAGTAATGGTCAGTGACTTGGCTTTAGTATACAGTGAGCCACAGTATTTTCAAATGTTTCAATTTATTTTACTGTAATCAAATTACACATTTTTGTGCCAATAAATTAAATGCATTTAATTTCACCAGGGCTTTTAATTAAATTTTACACATTTCTTGAAGATACCATTGTCATTTGGCTCAACAAACAACGTATTTTTTAACATCTGTGAATGTATGCATGGAAGTGAATGTTGAGTAGTAGTATTATATTGATTCCAATTCTTCACTTAATCAAAGTCGAGTGCTTCCATACAGATGGTTCCAAAAATTCATGTACAGCTGCTACCTGGGTATGGAGACTCAAATCAGATTCCACTTCATGCCGTCCCAATTCCAGGTTGCTTTGTTTCCAGACACCACCATGAAGCTCTTGATGGCTGCAATCAAAGATGGCCGTATCCGCCACCCTTTATTAGAACGACGAGGCGAGAGAGCTCATTGTTCAGATTTAAAGCAGGCCGTCTGTTTGCCGGTCACAGGTGCTGCGTTTATGGAGGCAGAGTGATGGCTCCAGCCAGTGGAACGTCTCTCTGTGGTCAGTGAGAGGCCCGGGGCTGCGTTCATCATGGAGACAACTTTACAGCCGCTTCACATGAGGGAGCCGCCGGGCGTCTTCATCAGAGGGCCGTGGCTGTTTCATTACCCCTGCTCTCCTCTCATTATTTCTCTTGACTGTCACATGATTTACAGTATCACAAAACACAAGTTCTTTTTTGATGTATTCTCCACCACTGAGTTGCTCTCAAACTTCTTAACAGTGTTCAGTTTAACAGCATTTATGCCATGGCACATGGTTACTTATTATTTATTTTTTTAAGGTGCAGTTTCTTCCGACTCAATTCCAGTACATCCATCCTGTGGTGCAATGCCTGGCCTCTCTTACTCTAAAACTGATTATCAATCTCCGAGCACACCGGAGCTCCATTTCCAACCTTCTGTTGAACGTGAAGCCTGCTGCAATATTTATTTTCTAACTGCTAACCACCATTATCAAGAGCTTCAACATGCTCAGAGGGCAATGCCATGTGCTTAAGCCTGCCAATGTGAACAGCAGATGTCTGGCTGGCTGGTCCATATTCAGTGACAGAGAGAGAGAGAGAGAGAGAGAGAGAGAGAGAGAGAGAGAGAGAGAGAGAGAGAGAGAGACCTTCCCAAAATAGCCACCAGGCTCCACTGCTATACCTCTGCAGCTGAATGAGCTCTTACCAGATCTGGGTTCTCTGGGAGACATCTAAAACTTCATTAATCACATCACCAGAACTGCCTTTAATGCTCTACTGTCTACGGCCTATCGAGACCACAGATCAGTGAATCATTCTATGGACTCATTTTGAATTAAATGCCCTAAAGTCCCACAGCATGAGTTAAATCTGTGTGTGATTCTTGCTCATGTTCGAAGCAAGGATAGGATAAATGGGATGAACTCTGAAGTGGGGTTGCTTGATACTTCCTGGTAATAAAAAAAAAAAAAAAAACCCCACCCTGTCTCTGAAGCGGTACCTTGGTGTCTTAATACGCAACAGCCTGTAACCGGAGTCTTTGATCACGCCGAGAGACTCTCTGCGCCCGCGCGCCTACTCCAGCAGCCCGTGATGGATGACAAGTTTGCTCCTGTGATTTCCTGTGTTATGTAAATGATGCACTGAACGGCCGCGTCGGCGTGATGTGGTACCGTACCGAAGCGTCACGCGTCCGCCGGCACGGTGCCGTTTGCTCATGTTAAATTTGGGCACCTGTCACCGCGCGCACATATGCTGTTTGTGACTTCCCCTGGACGCGTTTGGCATCACAATGCTGTCTGCGAAATATCGCTAGAGATCTCAAATCCCAAAGATCTAAAACGGCTGGCCACTTCCACAGCACTGCTGACTATAAAGACAAATTTATTTATTTCATTCTTTGTTTATTTATGGTAGCGTTTCTCAACAAGGCTGTTACAAGCTGCAAGCTTGTCATATTTCGAGTCTCGTGTCCCTATATCGGATCAAGTGTTCAGAAGCTACGTTATGCTACGTGTGTGTTCTCAGTTCTGCTCTAGGGTCATCAGGGGGTGGAAGAAGGCTCAATGTTTGATTACTCCCTCCAGCACATCTTCACCCCAAACCAACTGTGCTGGCAATGTCAGCAAATTCAATAACGCCGCCTGTCTTCTGCTTGACATGAGTGTCTGGTTTGTGGAGGATACAAGAAGCCCAGACATGCTTGGCTGTTTTCACAACTCTCTGTTAGAATACACACTTAAAAATGGGACCATAAAGCCATTAAAATTTCTGTGCTAAGGCCCAGGAGCAGCTTTGCAGGGACGATCTGGCTACAGGAATTAAGTAAACAGCGTTCAGTTCTGCTCTTCTGAAACAAGCCAAACTGCCAGAAGAAGTTTTTTGCCCCCCACAGGAAAGAGTGATCAGGACTTTTGGTTGCCATGGTGATGTTCAGCTCAGTTCTTATGAGTGTTTACCAGCAGGCTCAAAAGAGGAGGTCACTGAGTAGATCTACTGCGAAAAAACGCGTCATCCAACCGTATCTCAAAAACTCACAAGAGGAGGAAAACGGCTATTTCTAACGTGGCAGTAGTTCCAACTGGTGTATCGTTTGAGAACGCGTGAGGTCGCGTTCGGCCAGCGAACGTTACCGATGGACGTCACTGTAATTTAAGCGTCCCCGTACGTCGTTGGTTGAACGTTATCATAATGGAATCAGCCCTGTAAGCGTATTTTCTGTCCGTTCTGCCGGGCCTTGATGGTAGATTTACTAGGATCGTGAGCATGGGAGCTAATGAGAGGAAAGCAGGGGTAATGAAACGACCTCGGCCCTCCGATGAAGACGCCCGGCAGCTCCCTCATGTGAAGCGGCTGTAAAGTTGTCTCCGTGATGAACGCAGCCCGGACCTCACACTGACCACAGAGAGACGTTCCACTGGCTGGAGCCATCACTCTGTCTCCATAAACGCAGCACCTGTGACCGGCAAACAGACGGCCTGCTTTAAATCTGAACAATGAGCTCTCTCGCCTCGTCGTTCTAATAAAGGGTGGCGGATACGGCCATCTTTGATTGCAGCCATCAAGAGCTTCATGGTGGTGTCTGGAAACAAAGCAACCTGGAATTGGGACGGCATGAAGTGGAATCTGATTGGTTTCACCCAACAGAGTCCAGGAAAAAACGTTCAGAAGTATTGGGTAATACCTGTGTCTTTATGTGACTGACAAGGGAAATTATACCCTTCACCTCACCAGTGAAAGTTCATGTATAAGTTTGGTGGTGCTATTAAAAGAGTAGACAGAATGTCAGTCAGTATATAAATATCACGCTCAGCATGTTCAGTGTGTATGTGTGCGTCCTCCAGCACACAACATACATTCACACTCACTCTTCCAATAATTTTTAAGAAGACTCCATATTCCTCTGTCCCAAGCGATTAGCACAATGTAGGAGACAAACCATTAATCAGAAACGTATGAGAACTCTTCCTGTACTTCTGGTCCTCAGCGAGCATTTCAGAGATCTGCAACCACACCCTCCACTACAGCAACCCCCCCCCTCCCCAAGCACTTCACCAATCGGCTATTGATCAAATCCATCAAAGCAATACCCCACCCCCCGTTCCCCCCGGCCGTATGTTTTCTGTCTGACCATCCTTCTGTCTGCTATTTTGTCTGGAGCTAAATTAAACCTGCATTCTGTTTGCACACTTTTCCAGTGCCTCCCTAAATCACTTCAACCCCATTTTCTGAGAAGCCCGTTTGAGGGATTTTGAAATTTGGTGGACTTCTGTCTATGTTTTTCTTTGAAACATCTTTTCAGTAGACTTTGTTGAGATCAACACAAACATTATTTCAATGTATTCCACATTCCTGGAAAGCAAAAAGAAGAAAATAACAAAAAAGCCAACTGTCCTTCAAACCCTGCATGTAAGTACACAAGTACACATGAAGCATGTGTTCTACACAAGTAGCACGTGTTCTACACAAGTACACATGAAGCATGTGTTGTACACATGAAGCACGTGTTCTACACAAGTACACATGAAGCACGTGTTCTACACAAGTACACATGAAGCATGTGTTGTACACATGAAGCACGTGTTCTACACAAGTACACATGAAGCATGTGTTGTACACAAGTACACATGAAGCACGTGTTCTACAGAAGTAGCACGTGTTCTACACAAGTACACATGAAACACGTTTTTTTTTCGTTTTTTTCTACACAAAAACAGAAAGTTACGTTGGGCACTTATTCAACACAAATGCACAAGTGTTCATTTCTCACGCAGCCGAGGAAGTAAAACCTTCGCCGCCAACCCCCCACATTCTCACGTGCCATCAGTGACTCCCACATTCTCACGTGCCATCAGTGACTGCCATCAGCACAGAGGGTTAGACTACAGCTGCATAAAATACCATTTACATGAAAGTCACTTAGTCCATGCAGAGCTGCTGGGGCTGAATGAGAAGCAGTTCAGTCTAATGTCTGTCTCATGCGTAAACGATGCTAAAGGAACCCTCCTTTATGGATTACATGAACACGCCTGTGTCATCATGCCTTGATGGAAGACAGTTATAAAGCAATCATATACAATGGAATAAAACATTATCCAGAAAATGATTTAAATTTCTAATTCGGAGCCTAATTCTGAGATGGTAAATGGTATACATTTGCTGAAACTTGAAATTTTTTTATTGGAGACGTGTCCATGTTCTTCAGTAAAACTGACAAAGTATAGTGTTGTAATGAGCTCAAACACTAAGTCAGCTGCACAGAAAAAGCATTAGCTGACTGCTAGAATATTCATGTCGTTGTTGCTGGGTTTCTAATCATGGGTGTACGTTTTAGGTCTACAACGTGCGGCGAATACCGTGTGAGTGCAACCGCGGTGAGAGTACAGGGTGTTGAATGGTGTGAGCAGGACTGCAGGTGTATAAAACCTCATGTCGTGTCTCCCTGAGAAACAGATCACAAAGGGTGACCGCTCCAATGCATTCCACAGCAGCATCTGCGCCCTATCTCACACCTTTGTATTGGTGTGGACGGCGCAGGTCTGGGACCCGGACTTGTCCCAGGTGTCTTACTACTGCCACGACTCCACCGCATATCCAACGACATCTCCGCAGACACGACGGTCCCGCTCAGCCTGTAATTGAAAGGGGACCGTTCAGACGTTCCCGGCGTGTTTTCTGCCTACGACTTCACTCCCCTCGGCCTGCACCCCGACATAAAGCGCCGTCCTCCCCTGTGCCGAGGTAATGGGATTTCTCACCCAGCTAGTCGCTTCCTTCTTAGATGATTTCAGTAAATAAATAAACTGCCTTCTCTCACAAGGCATGAACAGAGGGCAAATGAAGCTCTCGGGGAGTTTGGCTTTAAAAATGGATAACATGCATCTTCATACGAAAGGCGAAAAGAGCAGCATCCTTACTGAGGCAAAAAAAAAAAATAATCCCAAAACTTTATTCCGGAGGTTGTTTTACATCACTATTAAACAGGCATAATTGTGTCGTTCAGGGCGTAGACGTTTCCAGATGTTTCTCACATCAGGAACTCCCGATTCTCCTCACTGCCATTCTTCAGCCCCATTTAAGATTCACCCACCAAACATCAACGTGGTTCCTCGGTGTCTGTCGGAGGGAACGGCCTTTGTTGAGGCGTGCCTGCTATTCACAAAGCGCACTTCAGAGAACGGGAGCACACAAGCTGTGGCATGCAGAGTGCAAAATGCGCATAATTCATAAATGCACATAATTCATACATTTGCATAATTCATGAATGCTATTCTTGGACATTCTTGTTACATTCTGGGGCTAAAGGAAAGGCAAAAGTCATCATGTGCCGTTTGCTTTTTGGCAGTGCATTGTTTCACGCAGGAATCGCGGTGCCACCCTCTCTCTCGCCATTACAAGTCTGTCCTTGGTAGATGTTAACACGTCGCAGTCGTTATGCCGAGGTGCAAAAGGAATACCAGCTATTATCACACGACTATCTGAAAGATACTGATGGAAGAAAACTGGTGACAAAACAAACTTTCAGTGGTGAGATAAAAGACATTGCTGCTTTTCGATAGCAGAGGTTCAGTCAAAAGTTATGGTGAAGAATTGCCACGGAAACGCGTAAAAAATCCATGAAGTGCACCAGCAGTATGTACAGCACTGTTCGGGGATGGAGACAGCTAGGGGCTACGGCGAAGACGTGGACGACATAGGAGGAGACCACTTCTGCAGCCACTTCACAACAAATGGATAAAACCATCCATGAAGTAATGGGAAATTACAGTGGTGACTCTAAGCTCTGATGGATGCTTATATTGCGCTGTATATGTTAGCACTTGAATTTTAGCACTGCTATGAATCATGTGTATTATTAGCTTGATTTTCATTTATCTACACGACATCTAAAATAAAAACTTTCTCCAATCCTAAAGGTTTCATATATCCTATGAAAAAGCTTTATATTTGCAGTTCTCTCTCTCTTTCTCCATATATACCCCATTTTCAAGTGCTTAACATACTAGTCACTCCACGCACCACTGTAAGTCTAACCACCCACTAGGCCTTGTAAACCAGTCTGAGCTGAGAGACATGGTGGAGGAAGAAGAAAGGTGTTACCCAAGTTCCCAAGCTGTTGGGAAATCGTGACAGATAATGACACGGTAACATCTTGTCTGCCGGGGGCCCTCTGGAGTCACCTTGTGGACCCTGGCTGGTCTGAGTGGATGCTTTACTTTACAAATGACTGCAACGAAGATGCTAGACGAGCGTCTGCCGACACGTGATAGATCATCACACGTGACTCGCCCATAATGATCCGCGTTGTGACAAACGACGATATGGCCCCGTGCGATGTGGAAGGCACGGAAGGTCACGCGATGTGTCAGTAAGCTGACAGCGACAGTGACATATTCGCCAACGCCTCATGTTCCGTATGACTTTGACGTTAACTCTGGCGGGAACTGCGTGGGGACTTTGTTATTATGCATATGTAGATGGTGCAGGCAGATGCGCTCGAAGATCGAATTCCTGTCATAAGAGTAATTTTTGGATGAAATCTTCCCTCTTTATCTCACAGAGATCCCTCTTATATTGTAAGGGGAGTTGTCTGATGTCAAATCGGTATGATAAAACATTCAGTTGTCACCGCCATCAAATCCAGTGATTATGATTATTTACGACGGCGGAAAATACATCTCGGCAGAAGACATGATTTGTTTACTTATGTTCACGAGCAGAGCAAGGCTCCTAACTTCTGCACCCAAAAACGTATTAGCATTTGAAGATAGCAGGGTGGTAATAATCAAAGACAGGTATGGACTTGGAAAGTTAATGGAGTTCATCCTCAAATGGATGGCAGCTAAAAACATCATCATATTCACACGTAGAAAATGCTTAGCATTAGCATCACATTTGTTTTGTTTGGATAAATAGGCTTGAATTATATTATACACAGAACCATGCTAATTGCTAAGTGTAAATAGTAAAAAAAAAGTACTGATATATAATATTGTACTAGTATTAATGCTAAGCATATATGACAGTCTATCTCTGTCTCCATCTGTGTTTCAGTGCACAGGTTCATATTTATCAGTAATTCCAGTTTTGAAGATGCTCTTCTGATGATCATGCTGTCATCAGAGGTGAGAAGCAGTGTTTGCCACTGGGATTATCACCCTTAATCTGCCTGACAACTCCAGATCCCAACATCAACACTGTGGATTTCACTTTAAAACCTATTTGCTTTGATACATTTACACGTAAGGATTCACACTTAAGTTCCTTTTTGTACTTATTTGGTTAGTTGAGATGACAAAATGCTAGAATGACTAAAATTATCATCTTTTTTGTTGCAAGAGCATGGCAAACGAACCATATTTCATTTTTAATTATGCACATTACAGAATATTATAGTAACACTGCTTTGCTTTTGTAATGATATTAGCAACCACAGGCCCTCATGTCCAGAATAAAAAATGTCATTTAACTTGGCAAACATCTAATCTGCATTTCCAATTAGGCCGAGGCATTTGACATGATATTTCCACCCTCTGATAAGATACTCAGTGACCTCCACCTTGATTACATCCCTAAGGAACCTCCCATGCCTTTCCCCCTTAATACATATAAATGCAGAACAAGATAGTGGATTTTAATATCAGATCCCTCATGGGTGTCCGACAACAGACGGATGCATTCCAGTACCTTCCTCACAGTGGATCTAAATATCTAAATAAATGACAAACAGTCATTATAAATTATATATACAGTGACGAAAATGAGTATTTGAACACCCTGGAAAGGGCCACGGGACAACTGCCAAGCAGTTTGGTGAAAAAAGATCAACTGTTGGAGCAATTATTAGAAAAAGGAAGGAGCTAAACATGACTGTCAGTCTTCCTCACACTGGGGCTCCATGCAAGATCTCACCTCGTGGTGTAGCAGTGATCCTAAGAAAGGTGAGGAATCAGGCCAGAACTACACGGGAGGAGCTGGTCAATGACCTGAAGAGAGCTGGCACCACTGTTTCCAAGGTTACTGTGGATAATACACTAAGTTTAAAGTCATGCATGGCACAGAAGGTTCCCCTGCTTTAATCAGCACACGACCAGGCCCGTCTTATGTTTGCCCACGACCATTTGGATGATCTAGAGGAGTCATGGGAGATGATGTGGTCAGATGAGATCAGAACTTTTTGTTTGGAGGACGAAGAATGATGAGTACACCAAAAGCCTCCTTACTGTGAAGCATGGGGGTGGAAGCATCATGGTTTGGGGCAGTGGTGGACAGTAACTACACTGTAAAAAATGTCTGTTGATTTTACGGTAATAAACTATAAAATAGCAACAGTAAAAGATCGTAAAGTAGAAAACAGTATATTACTGTAACAGATGCAATAGTTTACTTTAAAAAAATAAACAGTATAAAAATTAATTTTTACAGTCATAATATGTAGAAAACACACATTTTAAATGTTAATTTCAATATTTTAGGTAAAATATATTGGAAAATTCCGTAATGTAGTAAACAAGGAATTACCCTAAAAATAAAAAAAAAATTCAGTCTAAATTACAGATTTTGCTGATGAGTAATTTTACAGTGAAAACCATTCATCAATCAGCAAAATCGCACGTTGATTTCTACAGAAAGAAAATGCTAAAAACATGGCCAGTGCTGAAAGGTAAAGCATGTTGAAATATAGGACAATGTACTGCCATTTTAGAAATTGTCTTTGTAAATATGGGTCAAATATTTATACATATAAGGAATACCGTATTTTCTGGACCATAAGCTGCACTTAAAAGTTTTCGATATTCAAGTCTTGCGCTATCATTGCTGCCTTCAGTCGAATGGTGACTGTAGAGACGTTTCTCCCGCTGTTCTTTACTCAATTATGTTTTACGTAATGTTCTCTGGTTAGTTTATCGCTGCCAGCGTACACATTACGTATCTGTGTCAGGGACAGATTTTTAAATTCAGTGCACATACAAGGCGCACTGCTGATTTTTGAGAAAATGTAAGGCTTTTCTGCTTAAAGTCTGGAAAAGTGTGTAGCGTCGGTCCACTGGGGGCGGCGCTACTTCCCATGAGCCCCCGCGGCTCCGTTATTGATACGCGTTATGTGTAAGTGTTATGACATGCTGTTGTTGATTATGTATTTGATTATATGTTTTGTTAGTTTAAGTCTCCCTGTATTAGTTTATGTAGTTGTACAGTGTCTGAGTCTACCTACCGTGTTTGTGTAATGTTACAGTGCTAATGACCTGCCCTCATGTTTCACGTATTGTTTTTAATACGTGTGATCACGGCTTCATGCATGATTACGCTGCCAAGGCAAAATAAAAGTTCCTTGTTGTCTTAAAATGTGGCAACAACTGGGCAGCCCGAGTGATGGCGGCCTGCCAGTAATTTACTGTGAAGTTGGACTTCACAATCAAATACTGTAAAATAATAATGGTTGTAATGTGTTCATCATAGAGATAGACATTTTTTACGGTAAAGTTCTGGCAACCACAGCTGCCAGTCTTTTACCGTAAATTTAACAGATTTTTTTTTTACAATGTAGGTTGTTTTCATGTTAATTTTAGGGAAAAACATTGTTTTTTTATTCAGTTAAAACATTATCTTTTACAGTAAAATATTGACTCCAGCACCAGTTTTAACCGTAAAAACAACAATGACTTTGCCTTCCAACCGTTAAAGAAAAAAATGTTATACCCGTAATTTTATGGTGGTGTTCTGGCAACCTCAGCTGCCAGCGTTTTACCGTAAAATCTACGTTTTTTTTTTTACAGTGTAAGTAAATGTAATTCGTTACTGTACTTAAGTAACATTTCCATGTATCTGTACTTTACTCAAGTACTTTTATTTGGTAAGACTTTATACTTTTACTTCACTACATTTCAAAGCGAAAATTTGTACTTTTCACTTCGTTACATTTACAGAAATATCTTGTTCCTTTTTCATTTTTAAATCAACGTTTAATAAAATACCGAAAGGTAAAAGTGTACCATGTCACAGACTATAACCAATCAGCGCTCAGTAAGAGATTAAGATTTGTACGCTAAATGGCTGAGGATCTGACATGGCTGCAACAGATGTCTTCCCCCAACACCCCTGGCCTTATTTAGCCGAAGTGTTTGTATTCCTCGAAAAGAATAATTATTCGTATTCCTCCTCTGCATTCTGAAGAACACATCGCTGTCATCATTTATGAACTCGCTGTCAAACTTGAAAAAACACATCGAAGTAAGTTCACCATTAGATTAGTAGGTTTATATACCCCGGTTCATTATATCACATTGAAGTACACTACATTTAACAGATGCTTTTATCCAAAGCAATGTGCTAGTACCCGAATTGCAATCTGTGGAGAAGCGCCAGTTTAACACAGGAGACTCCCACATCAAACGTTAAAGCCGGGGACACATACACGCGAATTTGGCCAAGCCAATTCATTCATATGAGGGAGGAGAAAGCAAGTAAATATGAGCGAAGCAAAATTATTAAAATTATTATTATCAGGGTTGGGGGGCGGGGCGGCGGCATGTGTGTAAAATGTTGGCGGGGGTGGCGGCGAGTGTAAATTGTTGGACACAAATTAAGTATTATGTCGCGATCGATCGCCAGTGGTTGGCGCCACAGCGAACTAGTAACTCATTGAATCATAGATGTAGATCAGAGGTAAATAAACTAGGTTTTTTTCAGTGTGAGAAATCGGATGTATGTGAAGTGTAGTGCGAGTGAAAACGGTCTCTGGTAAAGACAGTCAATGCGTGTGTGTCTCACGCTCATTGCGTGAGAGTTGGCAACTCTGATTATTATTATATTAATTATTCGGCCAAGTTTAATATTATGAGTTCAGTTGGTTGGGCTGCACACAGTTCTAGTTCTAGGTGCTAGAGCTTCTAGCTTCCTTGTCCCGCCATGTGGTGGACAACGTAGAACCTCAGAAAAAGTCCCCCAAGCTAGGACTGAAGTGGCCGGTTCGAAATTATTGTTCTGTTTGGTGGTGAATTATGTTTTCATATTAAACTGTTTGTCCACTTGTCTACCTTTCTAGTGTGAATTATTAATATGGATAAAGTTTGGAGATGAATGTTGTGAGGATAATATAGGCTAGTTTTGTGTATTTTGTGTTTGCTAGGCAAATGTAAGGCACTGTTTCCTGTTCACCTTTTGATCGAGTAGGCCTAGGGGTTTTGATGTGACGCTAAGAAAAAAAAGGTTTTTACTTTTACTTTTAATACTTAAGTATTTTTGAAGGCAGATACTTTTGTACTTCTACTCAAGTAAAAAATTGAGGTGAATACTTTTACTTTTACTTGAGTAATATTCAATGCAAGGTAACTGTACTTTTACTCAAGTACATAATTGGTGTACTTCGTCCACCACTGGTTTGGGGGTGTCTGCACATGGGACAGGACGACTGCACTGTATTGAGGAGAGGATGACCGGGGCCATGTATTGCGAGATTTTGGGGAACAACCTCCTTCCCTCAGTAAAAGCACTGAAGATGGGTCGTGGCTGGGTCTTTCAACATGACAATGACCCAAAGCACACAGCCAGGATAACCAAGAATGTGATCAGATGCAAAGCACTTTGTAAGTCGCTCTGGATAAGAGCGTCTGCTAAATGCCGTAAATGTAAATGTAAATGAGTGGCCTAGCCAGTCTCCAGACCTAAACCCTATAGAAAAACTTTGGAGGGAGCTCAAACTCCGTGTTTCTCAGTGACAGCCCAGGAATCTGGCTGATCTGGAGAAGATCTGTGGGCCAAAATCCCTGCTGCAGTGTGTGCAAACCTGGTGAAAAGCTAAAGAAAATGTTTAACCTGTGAAATTGAAAACAAAGGATACTGTACCAAATATTAACATTGATTTTGAAATACTTATTTGCCGAAGTAACACACAAATAAACTACAAAGAAATCATATATTGTGATTTCCGGATTTTTTTTAGATTATGTCCCTCACAGTGGACATGCACCTAAGATGAACATTTGAGACACCTCCATGATTTTTTAAGTGGAAAAACTTGCAAAGTCGCAGGGGGTTCAAAAACATATTTTCCTCGGTGTGTGTGTGTAGATTTTATATATATATATATATATATATATATATATATATATATATATATATATATATATATATATATATATATATATATAAATATATATCTAGGATCTTCATATATATATATATGAAGATCCTAATGGAGATGTGGAGATGGTCTTATATGCTTGGCTGACCAAATGATCACCTTTCAGCTTATTATAACAAGGAGTCAATGCTCTTTTACGGCTGCAGACCAACTGCTGAAGGCACTCTATTAAATTAATGGAATCCAGGGAAGCTCATTCTGACACATGATGGCCTACATTATTTATGACATACATTTGCTTTGAAACATGGCTGTGGTGAGACTTCTTTTTATTTAATTTTTTACAGCATATGTAGCCAATCTTGCACCTTGAGATATCTTATTATGATGAACGATTATAATAATCCTAAAGCATATTTTCATCTGCAGAGTTTAAAGGACAGTGTTGTAATGCAGACGTTTTATACATTTTAAACATGGTCTTACTGAAAATAGATTTGCAAAGGTTGGAGCAAAGAGTATTGGCAATATGGGGTACTGGTTACATATAGTTATGGTTATAGAGAGTACTGGTGATATGGAGGTTTTTCACACACCTGGCATATCTGGTGTTTTTAAGAACTTACAACAATTTAATTTATACTCATGATAATGACTTAAATTAGATTAAATTACTGGTAGCTTAGTTAAACTGTAATTAGATTATGTGGATAAGAATACCATACTTTTAATGTATTAGCATTCAAATGTGTATTTTGATGACACTGTATGTCTAAAAACAAAACAGAACCAAACAAAACAGACATGCCTTTCTGGAAGGTAGCTCAGTTTTGCTATTGAAAGTTACAGAAAGATGCATTTAACATCTGGTGGCATGTATTGCACATCAGTTATTACGTGATTCATTTTCACTGTGTTGCAGCTGTTCTACTCAGAGTCCTCAGAGCTAATTAAAACCCACCATTATCTACGAGAGCTCCCCACACCAGCTTGCGGTCGGTGCGCTCTGCTTTAAACATTTTCAGTGATCGCCCTATTTTTTCTTTTTTCGCCCAGTTTTCTGCACCTTCGTTCCACGATTTTTATTTGCTCTCAGTAAGGGAGAGATCAGAAGGTGATCATTGAAGGGAACGTGCAATTTATTCTCTCCTGACAGGTGGAGCCGCCGTTGGAGCCGCCCGTCCGTCAGACACTCCCATCAACGTGTCAAAGTGATTTCTTGATCAATCGTTTTGGGCGCAGGGAAGTGGCTCGGCTTCAATCTCAAAGTGCGCCGTGCGGAACATGATAGCTGCCCGGGATCTCCTGGCTCCTCCCAGCGCCGCACCAGGACCCAGGGCCTGCGCGACCGTACCGCATGCAGCAGACGCCGACGATGCTTCTCTCCGCCATTCTTCAGTCTTGCTAAAGATTTAACCAATTAACAGCAGTGTGGATTGGCAGTGTCTGTCGGAGGGAGCAGCCGTTGCTTAAGTGTGCCGGTGTTGTGCCGAATTCGGCACGCCCATGGGGAGATGCATCTCCATCTCGGGCGGGCGTGCGGTACGGCTTTCTGGGTGGAGTTATGTCCCACACGTACTGTGTTGTATGTGAATGCTGTCCCTGTTTCAGCCTGTCAGAAAACCCATGTGTTGAGTCCTGTCAGCAGTGCATCCTGTTATGTTTAATACTGAGAGTATTATAATTCAGTATTCTCTAACTGACATTACATTTTATATTTAATTTTATGGTGTTGCATCTGTAAAACAGTCTGTTTGTGTCTACGTGGTTAAAATGATTTTGAAGTTGAAATTTAAACGAAAAGTTGCACGGTGATGCTTTTTTGGCAGACCACCTGCCCCTCCTAATTCTGGCTACACTGGTGTTACATTCGTGAAGCTCGTGGAGTCAACATGAATTGGTCCCTATTCCTATAATATAGCTCTAAAGTGATTCTGAGATAGGGTCAACAGAGAGTGAGTTCCCGAGAAGAGGATGCATCTCATGGTGGGGGTGCTGAATTCGGCTCAACACCGGCTTTGCGTAAAAGCACACTATTAATGAACAATGCATGCAAGCTATGTGGTGTGCAGAAAGGACCAGTGTGACGTCTGGAAACGACTATGCACCGAACACGTCAGACGACCTCATGGTCTGCAGTGAGGTCACTGAAAATGTAAGTCCATAATGCCTCAACACTTACATGTAAGAGTGTGAGACTGAGCAGTCATTTGGAGGTTTCCCTGCACACCAGCTACAAACAGCACACAGGTTTCTGGCATTCAGATCTCTCATCTTGTGATATAGGGGTCCAACAAACACCATAAAGCCATTCTTAGGGATTACTGTTAGGCCAGTTTTTTTCTGAACAATGAAGGCTATTGCACAATAATTAGGAATGTAATAAAATGCACATCCAAATTGTTTATGCCCTCTGTTAGCAATATCTGAGCAAATGTTTTGGTCTTTGGTAGGAATTTTTCCCCAATTCGTTTTAGTAGCTCCAATGCAAGGAATGTAAATTTTCACCTGTCAGAAGAGTTATAGATCAACACTGAATAATAGATACATAAATTCTTATTATTACGAGATTTTCAACATGTCATCACAAAGTGCTTCACTCACAATGAATCACTGAGAAACACATCAAATGTCTGACACTCAAGATGTGCGAAAAATGATATCAAATCTGTAAACTTTTCTTTTTTTTTTTTTTTTTTTTTTTGAACATTTCAGTCTAATATCAGGGCCTGTGCATGTGACACACCGCTTGGTTTTGAAGAAAAAAGCCTCACGAAGGAGGAAGAATCTGGTCGTCTCTGACGTTTGCTGCTTTAGTGAAGCGGTTTCGTTCATAAAAAGATTCCTTAGGGATATAATGCGAACTGAACAGGTCTAAAAAATACCTCAGAACTTGTAGAAATAGGCACTTTTGTCCTAAACGATTTCTGCTATCCTCTCTCTCTTTCTCTCTCTCTCTCTCAAAGGAATGATTTTTAATGAGTTTAAATGAAGTCCTTACAATCAAACAGTACACAGGGAACAGTGTCTCTGTGCATTTGTAAACAGATCCTAATTCACTGCCGAGCAGCGTTCAGAACATAAATGTGAGGGGTTACTGCTCAAGGGCTGGCGGACTAATAAATATTCATGGCTCTGAAATTGTCACTTACATTGAGATTAGAGGATGCAAATTATGCATTAATAAAGCCCCACCCCCCGCTCCCCCCCATGCTGTAACACATAAGCAGTGAGCCACGACCCTAGCAGACACTAATAATGACTGATTACTGAAGTCCATCGTTGGCGAAGTACTGTAATGAAGCAAGTGTGTGTAAAGCGCGTCTGACTAAGCTGACACTTTCCCGCCACGTGGTTCATGGGTGTACCGTTGGTTATCACATGGTCCATTAAGGACCTATTTGTAGTTCTGCACTTTAATCTGAACCTGAGGATTAACGAAGACGGATCATGCGAGGGAAGCAGACGGCGTGCACCCACTGTGAACAAGACCCCCACTCCTCCCCGTAGGCGAAAACTGCCACTTCAATACCTCTCGCAATACACCTGAGCATCCCAGCAGAAAATCTTAGAGTTAGCAAAGAAAGACGGAGTTGCAAATGACCGACACTGTCAGCAGTATCTCCTCCCTTAAAAAAACACATATCAAAAGCAAGAGAAACTGGGAGGGTCAGATGCCAACCTGGAGTGATGAGCTTTTATGTTACCATTTGCTCAGGAGTGACTCCTACAAGACTACAAAATCTGTTGTGGAGGGAGGCATTTAAACTAATTGGACAGTTTATGTCAAGCACTGCTTTGCAGTAGGATGGTTTAATAGTGGTGTGTGTGTGTGTGTGTGTGTGTGTGTGTGTGTACATCTAAAGTCATAGCAGGCCTTAAGCTGTTTTCTACATCTAGAATTTAAAAAATTAATTTCAATGGAGGATACTTAAACTGCTATGGAGCCTAATTGCTTACACTGACCTAAACACCAGCAAAGACAAATAAACTATTTAGTGTATAGTCAGCTATTGGTTTTTTTAACAAGGCAACTTACAAAAAGCCTTTTTCAACAGGTTCAGGTCTACAATTCACCTGCAAAATCACAAATTCATTCAAACATTCATTAACTCCCCGCCCGTGTACACAAAAAGTCACACCGCTCCATGCAATTTTTTTATTCTTCGACCTCGCCGGTGGTCAGAACTGCCAACCAACTGTCATATCACTTATTATATTCTAGCGTTAACCGAGGAGATGATCGAACAGCAGCCATCCATATTTAATACATAGAAAGGCCAGGGTGCCCTGTGTCCACCCTCCGTCGAGCAAGCGAGAGAGAGAGAGAGAGAGAGAGAGAGAGAGAGAGAGAGAGAGAGAGAGAGAGAGAGAGAGAGGAGAGAGAGAGCGTGACGGAGGGGAGCGAGCTCGTCTCCCGCACGCGCACAGCCATCTCGAAAGGCGCTGACCCGCGAAATCTGTGAGAAAAGAAACAATATTAGTAACTGGAGTCCCCACTCACCCGGTCCGATCTCTGAAAGAGTGACATGCTCTTGAAACATTTGTGGTGAAGGATAAAAAAAATCACATAAGAAAAGAGAACAGAAACCAACGTGCGTGCGTGGGTGTGTGTGGGTGTGCGCGTGCACGCGCGTGCTTAGGGGTTTGAAATGCACAACAGTGCCCTCGCGTTTGTTTTTGTTTTGTTTGTGAATGGTAAATACTAGTTTGCTTTCTCCTACTACCCAACCGCGCCACGTCCTAACGAGTTGCGTTCGATGTGAAAGTTTCAATTGCAATTCCACATCAAAAAATTGCGGCATAAAAGACGTCGTCATGTGTCTACCGCTCTCACGTACCCCGTCTCATTTTTTATCTTCCGCACTTCCTCGCTACAACCACGGATAAGATTTTTTTTCTTGGTGATACATAGTACTATTCTTCTTGTTCTCCGTTCTTCTTGTCCACTGCATTGCAACACTCAACCTTAGTGTAACCCAGGTATAAATATTGCTCAGTTGATTATAAAATAATTATACAGTATTTTATATTTTAATAAAATAATATAAAATAATTAATTATTCGCAGTAATTAAATAAACATAAAATTATATAAGCATATTTATTTTACTCCTTTGAACTAAGGAAGTAGGCTACTAGCCAATCAGGTTTAAGCCCCTCCTACCACATAATTTGAAGGTTGGTACAAACTTTATCTCTCTCTTTTCTCTTCGCGCTTGTTCAGCACAGACGTGCATCTGAGCTTTCCTTTTTCAATTAAACTGTTACGAGAGACATATCGACGAGTTCCTGGAACCCCATCTTGACATTGCATGTGTTTAACGAGCTTTGGTAAGATGTGTTTTGTGAATTAAAGCGGTTATTAACTGTAAAATGAGTTCAGAATGGTGCTCAGTTTGATATTAGTTTGTCTCTTATTAAATGCAAGATGTTAGCATTACCAAGTAGTTAATAAATATATATATATCTGCAGAGCCCTGCACATTCAACGTAGTTGTGTGTGTAAGATGGCGGTACCATGTGCGCGAATGAAAATGGTTGATGTTACCTGTTATGGTCACCTGATGGTGCCTATCGCCCATGTTTTAGCTATGCTAAAACGTAGCTATGCTATGCTTCCCTTATGTTCTTAGCTTTGCTGAGCAGTTAAGGTTATATGCTCAGGCAAATATTGTTATTGCTCTATAAGTAATATTATTCATAAAATCATATTATAAAATTGTACAGTTAAAAGCTATAGAATGTTTTGTATTAGATTATTAATTTTATTGACAGTTAATATGGTTATTGTCATATTGTCTATTTATTTTCCTGTGAATTTAAGTTATATGATTCATTTGAATTGTTACAAGATTTATTTGTTGTATGTGGTATATATGTGTGTGTACACAATGGGATTGTGCTATGTTGGGAAAAACGTGACTTTATGCCTATTTGGTGTACAGGTCAGGTTTTATTGGAGCCTTGAGTGATTACCAGCTCTGATAGCAGGACACCCCATCCACAGGTGCCCTTCTTGAGTTCTGATTTCTCCGGTAAGGAGTGGCGAGCCAAGTCCTGAAAAAGAGATAAAGCAATTGCATGCAGAAGAGAATACTACGGAACTGGACTGAGACACACACGCACGCACGCACACACACACACACACATGTATGTTTTTATTTATTTTTTATTCTGTCTACCCATTCACCTGATGTGCTGATAATCTCCAGGTTTGTAAGATCCCCAAATTAAATCTTTATTTACATGGTCTGAGTCACTGAATTTATCCTCCAAGACTTACCAGCTCTTTCACGAGCCTAGATCTGGTCCAAAGAATATACAGCACGAAACCCCACTGCCATTGTTGAACACGTTACATAAAGTGGCGAGCCAGCCAGGAGCTGGTTAAAACTAATAATAATTGAAGTAACTCAGAGCTGATTTTTCTGAGACCAACTTACACGTATAGTTTAAATACATTGTTCAGCCCTGTTTTTGCATTTTTTGCATTGGAAAGGAACCATGGAGATTATCCAGTCAGAGAACATAGAAGTGCATAATTCTCTGTTAGTAAAGGGGATCACAGGATCTGAGTCAGATGAAGGGCTAATGGATGTTTTAAAGACCTATGGGTCAATTAGCAGGGTAATCCCTATCACAAACCCAGATTCCGAACTGCACAACCATGCTATAGTTGAGTACAATTATAGTACAGCAGTAGAGTCATTGCAATCTATTCTGCCTTTCACGCACCAGAACAAAGTCAATCCTACTGTGATTTATCATGTAAATACCCTGTCTAGTGTATATCCAAGTGAAGACAGTGCAGGTGCAACATTAAAATACCTGAACATACTAAAAGACGTTGCTAAACGTAGCGGAAAGCCTTTTAGTGCTGTGTTACAGGAGGAGCTGTGTCACATGTCCAGATCACTCAGTCTTGCTGATGAAGAAAATGTAAAGAGTGGTGATGATGATTGTTCTGAAACTGATCAAGAGAAGGAAGTCTTCCCCGCACACCATACTCCTGAGCCAAGTAAGTTGAGCACAACCCAGTTACCTCATGTCAGCAGTAACAGTCAACCCCTCTCAACACCCAAACTTGCTGCCAAGTCATCACACAGGGTAAGCACTAGCGACTTAAACCCCACTGAAGTGCAAAGGGTCATCGTGGAACACATAGTGAAGAGCGAAGGAGTTGCATCACAGCATTATAATGCACTCCGACTCAGAACATTTTCGGGAAGGATTCCATGCTCTAGTAATGAAGCAGATTATGAAACATGGCGCAACAATGTAGAACTCATGTTAGAAGACCCTACTCTTCCTGAGATGCACCAAACCAGAAAGATTATAGAGAGCCTTGCACCACCCGCCACAGATATCATCAGACATTTAGGCCCGCATGCCACGCCAAGTGCATACCTTGAGCTTCTAGATTCTGCATTCGGTACTGTGGAAGATGGAGATGAGTTGTTCGCGAAGTTTATGAACACTTTTCAGAATGCAGGCGAGCGACCATCCAGTTACTTACATAGGCTGCAGAGGGCATTGAGTATGGCTGTAAGAAGAGGTGGCATTCCCATGTCAGAATCCAACAAACACCTTCTTAAGCAATTTTGTAGAGGATGTTGGGACGATGTTTTGATTTCTGAGCTACGATTAAAGCAAAGAAAAGACAGTCCACCCACCTTTTCAGAGCTTTTGTTGTCCCTTAGGACTGAGGAAGACAAGCATGCTGTCAAAACCACACGAATGAAACAACATCTCGGATTATCAAAGCAAAGAACTCATGTCAATGCTCAAATAGCATACCCAGGTCAAGATGTGAGCCAAGTGTATGATTATTCCATGTCCACAAAGGAAGTCCCTTCTGAAACAGAGCAGCTGAGAAGACAAATCGCAGAGCTAAAAGCGCAGGTAGTGTCTATGCAGCAGAAAAAGGAGGTGAGGGCAAAAGTTAAAACACCCAAAAGCATAGCTGAAACCCAAAGCACCTGCAGTTCTACAAAGGTTTTGCCTGTTTCTGCCAGTAGAGAGCATTTTGAGACTGTGGACGGTGTCCAGAAGAGTAAACCCAGAGCCTGGTACTGTTTTAGGTGTGGACAGGATGGACACATTGCTAATGTGTGCAGCAACGCCCCTAATGCCAAGTTAGTTGAGCAAAAGAAGAAAGAACTGAGGGAAAAGCAACACCGATGGGAAGTACAGTCTGCAACTTTAAACGAGTAACTGTTCCTGTTGAGGGACAAACAGGAACACGAGAATCAAGATGTCCCACTAACCATCAAAAGCACAATGCAACAAATCATTATCATTCTACTTGTGGTGCCAACGCACTACCAAAAGGGTTAATTGGTGCCAAGTGTACCGCACAAGTAAGAATTTCTGGACAAGAACATCAATGCCTTTTAGACACTGGTTCCCAGGTAACAACTATTCCTTGGTCCTTCTATAAAGCTAACCTGACTGAACAGCCCATTAAACCTTTAACTGATTTGCTTGAAGTCAGGGGAGCAAATGGCCAACTAGTACCCTATGAAGGTTATGTTGAAGTAGCAGTCACCTTCCCAAAAGAAATCACTGGTTCTGAATTTGAAGTCTCCACACTAGCCTTAATTGTCCCAGATCTTTGCACAGAGGGCTCATCACAAGTTCTCATAGGAACAAACACATTAGATACTCTGTACAAAGAATCCTTTGGAGCTCAACTTCCTAAGCACTACTCACCTTACTATGGGTATCGCGCTGTGCTGAAAACACTTCAGTTGAGACATGGGCAAAGCACAAAAGGTCCCCTAGGCCTGGTGAAACTGTGCGGGAGGGAACCAACATTCATCCCTGCAAGGCAAAGAGTCACTGTTAATGCAGAGGCGAGAATTAACAAATTCAGCATGGAAAAGTCCGCTGTATTAGAACCACCATCAGCAACATCACTGCCAGGTGGAATTTTCATTGCAAGTTCTTTAATCCACCTTCCATCTGTAAACACACACAAAGTCAAGGTAACTCTGCATAATGAATTGGACCATGATGTTATCATTCCTCCAAATAGAGTCATTGCAGAGTTAAATGCTGTACAGCACATTGTTACCCAAGAGCACAATGTTGGTGATTCCGGGTCAACTCCAGTGGATTCAGCTCTTAAAACCAGCATTGGTTTTGACTTTGGAAATTCACCACTGTCTACAGAATGGAAGGAACGGATCTCTGAAAAGCTTAACTCTGTGCTTGAGGTATTTGCCAGACATGACTTAGATTTCGGCCATACATCCAATGTGAAACATCACATTACTCTTAATGATCAGACTACTTTCAAGCAGCGTGCAAGACCTATTCACCCCCAAGACATAGAGGCGGTCAGAAAGCATCTTCAAGACCTACAACATTCAGGTGTGATCAGAGAGTCAGAGTCTCCTTTTTCCTCTCCCATTGTTGTAGTGCGAAAAAAAGACGGTACTGTGAGGTTATGCATAGACTATCGCAAGCTCAATTTACAGACTGTCAAAGACTCATATGCCTTACCAAATCTGGAAGAGTCCTTCTCAGCCCTGAATGGATCAAAGTGGTTCTCAGTGCTCGATTTAAAATCTGGGTATTACCAGATTGAAGTTGAGGAGTGTGACAAGCAAAAGACCGCATTTGTCTGCCCGCTAGGCTTCTGGGAATTTAATAGAATGCCACAAGGCATCACTAATGCGCCAAGCACATTCCAGAGGTTGATGGAGAAGTGTATGGGAGAGCTAAATTTGAAAGAAGTGTTAGTTTTCCTGGATGATATTATAGTGTTTTCAAAAACGCTTGAGGAACACGAACAACGGCTCCTGAAAGTCTTATACCGGCTTAAAGAGTACGGATTGAAGCTCTCACCAGAGAAATGTAGGTTTTTCCAGTCCTCTGTTCATTACTTGGGACATGTGATCTCCCAGAATGGAGTTGAAACTGATCCTGAGAAGCTGGAAGCCCTTAAAACCTGGCCAAAGCCTCGAAACCTCAAAGAACTCAGATCATTCCTTGGTTTCTCTGGATATTACAGAAGGTTCATCAAAGATTATTCAAAGATCATTAAGCCTTTGACGAATCTCACTGTCGGCTACCCTCCATTACGCAAAGGATCTAAGCCACACAACACAAGTGGGAAATACCTTGATCCAAAAGAGCCATTTACTGAGAGATGGACACCTGACTGTGAAGAAGCCTTCACAACCATTATAGAGAAACTCACTTCTGCTCCGGTTCTAGGGTTTGCTGACCCAAAAATGCCCTACATTCTTCATACAGATGCTAGCACGACCGGCCTTGGGGCTGCTTTATATCAGGAGCAAGAAGGCCAGATGAGAGTAATTGCTTTTGCAAGCCGAGGGCTCTCGCGCAGCGAATCCAGGTATCCAGCACACAAACTCGAATTCCTCGCCCTCAAATGGGCAGTAACAGAAAAATTCTCAGATTACCTTTATGGAAATTCATTTACGGTGGTGACTGACAGTAATCCCCTTACGTACATATTAACCTCTGCTAAACTTGATGCTACTGGTTACAGGTGGCTATCAGCCCTTTCCACCTTCACATTCAACCTTCAATATCGTGCTGGGAACAAAAACCAAGATGCAGATGGCCTATCAAGACGCCCTCACGGTGAACTAATTAATGATTCTCTATCCCAAAAGGAACAGGAACGGCTGAAGCAGTTTGTCCAGCATCACATACCTGATTATGATCTATCCGAAATAAATCAGGAAGTGATCATGGCCATGTGTGAGAAGCATTTCATTGTGAGTGATTATGGTGACTGCAGATCTCCCATCACTGCTGTGGAGTCACTGTGCATTCAGGCAAATGCCATTCCAGACCTTTTTGAAAAGGGACCCGAGTCTGTTTTCAGTTTTCCGATGACTACTTTGAGGGAAGAGCAAAGATCTGATTCATGTCTTCGTGAGGTGATATTTCAGTTAGAGACGGGGGAAAGGCCATGTCCAACTGTGCGAGCCGAACTACCTGAATTGCCATTATTACTAAGAGAATGGAACCGTCTTGAAGTACATAATGGAATCCTGTACAGACGGCGACAAGAAGGAGAGCAAACACAGCATCAGTTGGTATTGCCAGATAAACTGCGCCCCCTAGTGCTAGAGTACCTACATGATAATATGGGCCACATGGGCATAGAACGCACATTAGATCTTGTGCGTTCCAGATTCTTCTGGCCCAGAATGGCCTTGGATGTTGAGCATAAGGTCAAAACTTGCAATAGATGTGTGAGACGGAAAGCTTTACCTGAAAAGGCAGCACCCTTAGTCAATATCACAGTTTCCAGACCTTTAGAACTGGTTTGTATGGACTTTTTGAGCATTGAGCCAGATCAAAGTGGTACGAAGGATGTTTTGGTAATAACAGATCACTTCACAAAATATGCTATTGCAGTCCCAACCCCTAATCAGAAAGCACGCACGGTAGCTAAATGTTTGTGGGAAAACTTTATTGTGCACTACGGCTTCCCAGAGCGCTTGCACAGTGACCAAGGCCCGGACTTTGAGTCCAAAACCATAAAGGAACTCTGCAATCTCGCAGGAATCCAAAAGACAAGAACCAGCTCTTACCATCCCCGGAGCAATCCTGTTGAAAGGTTCAACCGGACCTTGCTTAATATGCTCGGTACTCTGACAACCCAAGAGAAATCTCATTGGCGTGACTTCGTAAAACCTTTGGTTCATGCATATAATTGCACGAAGAATGAGGTCACTGGTTTTGCGCCATATGAACTAATGTTTGGCAGACAACCAAGACTGCCAGTAGACATAGCTTTTGGCCTACCAGTCAAGGAAACCCCAAATATATCACATTCGCAGTACGTCAAAGCTCTGAAATCTCACCTTGAGGAGAGCTACAGAATAGCCACCCAAAATGCTTTGAAGTCTGCTGGAAGAAATAAAAGCAGATTTGATAAACTGGTGACTGAATCAAAATTGGAAGCTGGAGACAAGGTTCTGGTTAGGAATGTGCGCATTAGAGGAAAACACAAGCTTGCTGACAAATGGGAGGCTGATGTGTATGTAGTTGTCAGTCGTGCAGGAAATTTACCTGTATTCACAGTCCAACCTGAAAATAAAGATGGTCCCCAACGTACCTTACACAGAGACCTGCTGTTGCCCTGTGGATTTCTGTCAACACCAAATAAAGACACCATGCCATCTACTAAGACTTGCAGACCCAGAACCAGATCAAGACAAACGGTTAGTGAGATGAATGATAGCCTAGAATCAGAACCAGAGGATAATGAGTTGAACCTCCTCCCTGCACCATTCCCGGCAGGAGAGTCTAGACTTACCAAATTGTGTGTCTATGATCCCAAGAAACCCATTCCTACTCAGAATGAGGGAGCGGAAATGAAAGGTGATACTAAGCACAGTGAAGAAAGCAATCAAAAGGTACCTGCGGTTTCTGCTGTGGATGTTCCCAGAATACCTGAAGTAGCACAAGCTACATCAAATGCAAGCATGCCTGCAAAATGTGCCATCAGTAACTTACCTGTTGACTACATTCTTGATCCTGGTGATGAACCCCTTGGATTGTCTAGAGAAACCACAACTGATTATGACGTACCTGCTGTAAAACCTATTGAGAAGGAAAAAAATTACCTACCTGACTTACCTCACCTGACAACCGATGTTCCCAAGGTATGTGAAGTTTCTGCCGAAGTAACAGCAAGCTCAAGTGATGAATCTGCTGAAAGTCCTGTGGAAGCAAAAGAAAATTACTTACCTTGTCCGATGATTGATGTCCCCAGAGCGTCTGAAGATCCTGATTTTAGCGAAATGACAGCAAGCACCAGTAACGAACCTGCAGGACCTGTTGACACAGAAACCTCTGTGAGGCGTTCCCATAGAATTCCTGTACAGCCTAAAAAGTTCCATTATCCCCAATTAGGGAACCCACTTATTTCAGTTGTCCATTCCCTATTCCAAAGTCTTAACACAGCCATTATTGATTCTATGAGTAGTTTTGAAACTGTAGAAACTCTTCCTAACCTATCGTTGCATCACTCTAAAGTTGTGTAATTACCTGTATGCAATGGGACTTGCATATATTTTGAGGGGGAGGGTGTAACCCAGGTATAAATATTGCTCAGTTGATTATAAAATAATTATACAGTATTTTATATTTTAATAAAATAATATAAAATAATTAATTATTCGCAGTAATTAAATAAACATAAAATTATATAAGCATATTTATTTTACTCCTTTGAACTAAGGAAGTAGGCTACTAGCCAATCAGGTTTAAGCCCCTCCTACCACATAATTTGAAGGTTGGTACAAACTTTATCTCTCTCTTTTCTCTTCGCGCTTGTTCAGCACAGACGTGCATCTGAGCTTTCCTTTTTCAATTAAACTGTTACGAGAGACATATCGACGAGTTCCTGGAACCCCATCTTGACATTGCATGTGTTTAACGAGCTTTGGTAAGATGTGTTTTGTGAATTAAAGCGGTTATTAACTGTAAAATGAGTTCAGAATGGTGCTCAGTTTGATATTAGTTTGTCTCTTATTAAATGCAAGATGTTAGCATTACCAAGTAGTTAATAAATATATATATATCTGCAGAGCCCTGCACATTCAACGTAGTTGTGTGTGTAAGATGGCGGTACCATGTGCGCGAATGAAAATGGTTGATGTTACCTGTTATGGTCACCTGATGGTGCCTATCGCCCATGTTTTAGCTATGCTAAAACGTAGCTATGCTATGCTTCCCTTATGTTCTTAGCTTTGCTGAGCAGTTAAGGTTATATGCTCAGGCAAATATTGTTATTGCTCTATAAGTAATATTATTCATAAAATCATATTATAAAATTGTACAGTTAAAAGCTATAGAATGTTTTGTATTAGATTATTAATTTTATTGACAGTTAATATGGTTATTGTCATATTGTCTATTTATTTTCCTGTGAATTTAAGTTATATGATTCATTTGAATTGTTACAAGATTTATTTGTTGTATGTGGTATATATGTGTGTGTACACAATGGGATTGTGCTATGTTGGGAAAAACGTGACTTTATGCCTATTTGGTGTACAGGTCAGGTTTTATTGGAGCCTTGAGTGATTACCAGCTCTGATAGCAGGACACCCCATCCACAGGTGCCCTTCTTGAGTTCTGATTTCTCCGGTAAGGAGTGGCGAGCCAAGTCCTGAAAAAGAGATAAAGCAATTGCATGCAGAAGAGAATACTACGGAACTGGACTGAGACACACACGCACGCACGCACGCACACACACACACATGTATGTTTTTATTTATTTTTTATTCTGTCTACCCATTCACCTGATGTGCTGATAATCTCCAGGTTTGTAAGATCCCCAAATTAAATCTTTATTTACATGGTCTGAGTCACTGAATTTATCCTCCAAGACTTACCAGCTCTTTCACGAGCCTAGATCTGGTCCAAAGAATATACAGCACGAAACCCCACTGCCATTGTTGAACACGTTACATTAGACAGTGTGATTGTGTAGCTCTGCACACCAAGACTAAGACTGACTGCAGATCAGTCTCTGTTCGCGTGTGAGAGAGTGAGTGAGTGAGTAAATGTGTGACAGAGAGAGAGAGAGACTGTGTGTTTGTGAGTGTGTGTGTGTGTGTGTGTGTGTGTGTGTGTGAGGGGGGGGGGACACTGTGAGAGTGAGTGAGTGAGTGTCAGAGAGAGAGAGAGATACTGTGTGTGTTTGTGAGTGAGTGTGTGTGTGTGTGTGAGAGAGAGAGAAAGAGTCTCAGGAGCTTAATGTCTCATGGTGCATGAGATGACCGAGCGCGGCAGGTGACAGCAGGAGAGGTTTCGTCCTTGCAGCTATAAGCAGAGTCCCTGTTTCCATTATCTGCATATGTATTATTCTCACATGCCCCTGGGTGCCTAAGGAACAGGGATCATTTAATTTCAGACCCTACCAAGCCATGTATGAAGGAGAACTCATAAGTCCTTTCCATTTATGCATGACCCACAGTTCACACTGCACGTGGATCTAACCTGGGCTGTATATCCATTTAGCGAGGAAAAAAGAAGCTTTGACACAGTATTATAGCGCTGCCTTATCCACCTAAGATAAGTGTATATCGGTTTTGGTTAAAAGTTTCTAGTTTACAACACTTTATTACTTCATTACTAGCTTCCTGCACTAGTGCTCTAAGCTAGTAAACACATTAATATGTAAATAGGCCTAAGGGTAATTCTCCTCAGATATCTCATACATCTCAGATGTTTTCAAGTAGTAAACACACTGCATTACCTTTTGCTTTTTCACAGTGAAAGTACAAATTGATGGATATTAGACTCTAGGCAAACACCAGTACCTCTGATTACTCCAGTACACACACACACACACACACACACACACACACACACACACACACACACACACACACACACACACACACACACACACACACACACACACACATACACACACACACACACACACACACACTTTCTATAAAATTCACATTTCCTGTTTACCCACAGTTATTGTGGAAAAAAAACAAAACAAACAAAAACACAATAGGCAATTCAACAGCAAATTTATGGATGCAAGCTGGCCCTATGTCTATGAAAGGCCCCATGCAAGAACACGTAGCACACGCAAATACAACAAACAAGCAGGCTTGATGAAGTCAGAGCATCAAAAGTCCGTTTTTCCCCACTATATTTCATTTTTCACATTGTGCTGATGGCTTTTCAATAGGTCTTTCAGCATAAGCTTGTAGAGTCACTTGGCAGTAATTGCTCACAGCCACAGAAAGGCAGCTCTGCTCTACAATCAATGGTTGCTATTGTTACCAGCCGAATTACAGATTTACCACTAAAGGCCCTTCAGTGTTCACTCGGCAAAGCGTGAGATTGGAGTTTATACGCTTTTACCATCAACTGCGGTCTTTACAGCTGTGAGGAGTGCACATGCACACGTATGTAAATACACGATAATAGGGCTTCTTACTCAGCACAGACCGCAGAGGGCCCGTCTACCTGCAGAGAAGCGCGCAGCAGTTTCGGACAAAAGTAAATGACCTGAAAGTTCATTTTACAAATAGCTAACAGCCTCCACTAGTTACACAGATGTTACAGTTAAATGGAGGGGTTCAGGAATGAGTACCGCAGTTTAGTTTTAAGGGCCGTACAAACCTAATCCAACAGTGTAAGGCCAGGTGAGTGTCCAAACCTGTCTGCTTTGATAACACGTGCCTGTCCTTACATGGATAAAAGAATACAGAGCCAATCCTGACCGGCAGGGTGAGTCATCCACAGGAGGCCTGTGGGGTACTGTGAGGGTAGATGGAAGTGGGGCGGAAGAGGGCACAAGTGGGGCGGAAGAGGGCACAAGTGGGGCAGAAGAGGGCACAAGTGGGGCGGAAGAGGGCACAAGTGGGGCACAAGTGGGGCGGAAGAGGGCACAAGTGGGGCGGAAGAGGGCACAAGTGGGGCAGAAGAGGGCACAAGTGGGGCAAAGGAGGGCACAAGTGGGGCAGAAGAGGGCACAAGAGGGGCAGAAGAGGGCACAAGAGGGGCAGAAGAGGGCACAAGTGGGGCAGAAGAGGGCACAAGTGGGGCGGAAGAGGGCACAAGTGGGGCAGGCCGACTGCTGTACCCTGCAGAACTCTAACTGGTTCTGTCTCACTAAACGGAGAAACCTCACATTCACGATGACGCTGGGTCAGGGCACTGAAGTGCAAGGACCGACTCCTAGCTTATTTGTTTATTTTCTGTCAAAGTTTCTCAAATGATTAAATTGAAATACATGAGTAAAACTGAATCTTATGCTGCTTAGCTGTTATCATTTTTAATTTCCTTAAACTTTTTGGCCTCTATATAGAACTACGATAATGCAGAACAATTATTCAGTGAATTAGAACCCAGTAATGGCACCTCAGATGACCAGTAATAAGATTCTGCATTTCCAATATGAGCGTTACTACCCAGGGTTAATTAGCAGAGGAAGGTTTGTGCCCGCTGTGAGCTCTCAGTGCTGGACTGTCCTACTCAACGAAGGCTGAAGAATGAACAGTGCTATGATAAAGCTGCAAAAATGTACTTTGCAAGAGCTGCAGCACAACATGTAGATAACACTATTGATCCTAGATGGGACATTTAGGTGTAAGATTAGTAGTAATATATAGTGAACATGTAGTGAAGTACTATAAAGAGAAAAATCAATCTAAAGAGAAAGTAGCATTGTAGAAGAGAAGCCCATAGCTTTCAGTAAATATCGCCCACCAGCGTCGTTTAAATATCTTACAGGTCTACAAAACCCTGGAAGCAGACGTATTTGCTTTTTAAAACCTTTAGAATGTAACAGACAAGCAAAAGTAAACTACGGAGGAAAGTTTAAACAGTCAAAACAGGTTCGGATTTGTAGATTTATCTGGTGCTCGTGTACAGATTAAAGTGTCATGTAGAGCAGGCGTGTTTGAAGCTCACCTCCCTGACTCTCCTCCGACGTGCACTAGCGACTCAGTCACTCTGATCGAGCATATTCTGCACAGCAACATAAAACACACACACACACACACACCTCTGGGGAAATAAGAGCTGTGTATATCATTACGAAATAAATATTTTAGCAACCTGATAAATCAGCTCAAATTTTATCCAGTTCACTTGGAATATGAGAATGTGAACATTTTGCAAATGACAGACTATTTAACCACAGGACTCTTGAAGTAAGGCAGGCCAATCAGACAGCTACGCCACAGTCTGTAGGGAGATGTGCAGAAACCCACACTCGGTAATGCACCCAAAAATATCATGTGTCAGGCGGAAAGAGTGGCTGTGTGCTCCTGCCTGGTGTGTTTGAAACCAAATAATAAGTGTGAGGTTAAAACGCTTTAATCTGAGGCAAATTAGATCTACACTAACTGAACAGTTTAACGCTGCCTCTCTTTATATTAGGATACTTTATGCTAGATGCAAAATATGCATAATTTCACATTATGAATTGTAAAATGAATGTTTAATGTACTAATATCGTGAGTAACTGTGATACATTCATTCATTCCACTTCTTTTTTATGATTTGTCCTTGGCGTGGACAGGCACCTGCTACACTACATCTCAGCCACCACTCAAACAGATAAACACTTGCCTCCAGGTGGCAGTATCCATATATGCAGCAGTAAACAAGAACAAGAAGTCTGTTCCACTCACTCCATTTCTCTAGAATAGAGAGAGAGAAATAGAGAGAGAGAGAGAGAGAGAGAGAGAGAGAGAGAGAGAGAGAGAGAGAGAGAGGTCCAGACAGTTCATCCCACATGCTCACTTTTCATGGAAGTGCAAAGCATTTCGACTCTGGCATCCTGCTGTTGCCATGCCTACCAAAACCACTGGTACACATTCATAGTTGCTGTAGTTGCTGACCCCCCCAACCCCTAAATAAACCAACCAGCTAACCAAACAAACAAACACAAATAAACACCTAAAATACCCCTGTAAATGACTCCAGGAAGAAACATGGTATCTGTAAAAGGCATCAAGGGCAAAGAAGGCGCACTTCATCCTGGCACTGCGTGTAAGTGTTTATGTCGGACGTTTCTGTGTGGGCCCACACTTCACGCTCCTCCAGGCTTCCTTACAGGTCTCCCGGAGACACCGCACGTTATCACTTAATCCAGATTAAAACAACATTATGGAGACAAACCAAACTCTCCGCACGGTTGAGACATGCTGTGAAACTTTCATCCAACGTTTCATCATTACGTTCATTCAAATGTATGTGAGGTGCAAATGGGATGAATTTCAGGATGAAATTTTAACTTTAGTTAGTTAGTCATCTGTCACTTTGTGGTAAGTGCAATGTTCATCCAGCAGGTGAGAGGTATCCTTATGTTCAGTTCTGATCTCATGGTCAGTTCTACGACTGTTGACCTGGTAGGATGAAAGAAAATAAACAATCAAAATATGTCAAAATGTGTCAAGTGTTCAGTGCTCTGAGCGTCTGAATAACTCCATCAAACCGAGTGAGAATATTCTCTAAATCTTTTTCCTTCATTTTAAATGCTGCTTCTGTCTTGTCATTTTTTTTGGTTGGTTGTTTTATTCACATTGTATTTATTGTGGGATATTTCAATTCACTTTTTAATCTGTTTTGACAAGCTGATGTCCAGTTGTGATTTCCACAGAGCATCGTTTACGGTGGCGCACACACACAGGAGAGGCAGCCGGAGCAAACGTTTACTTCTTTTTTTTGTCTCCGAGAGCCTGTTTTAATCTCCCGTCATTGAAAATGACAAAAAGAAGGGTAGTGCTCGCAGGGTCAGAAATGGAGTATTTAGACAGGATTTCAATTTCCAGGAGGAAATGGCACGGCCATAGACTTCAGTTTAAGAAGCTCTGGGCCTTATCAGCCCTGCGCGCATCGATTCCTGGAGAGGTAATTGTGCCATTGTTTGGAATCCGTGAGTGACACCTTGTTGAGCAGAGAGCAGGCACTGTCGCAAGTTCCTCAAGATCAATGGGAAGAAGAACGAATTCCCTCATGATGCGCGCACACACACACACACACACACACACACACACACACACACACACACACACACACACACACACACACAGCACAAATGAACACAGCTGCGCTCAGAAATATAATCTAGTTACACACGAGACCTCGAATGCCCCGCAGGTCCCGCAGTGCTCTGTTTATAGAGCTGGTCCATAGTAATGCATTACGAGACCCGTAAGCATGTGGCACAAACGCGTCCGCTCCAACCAAACAAAGGAAATAAGCCACGTCATCCAGCCCATCACCATGAATGTTACAAATGTTAGAAAATGCACGAGCATGTCAAGACCTCGAGCAGGTGGCTGACTCAATCACAAGTCTCTGCCTTCCTGAGTGTTCATTCAGAGATAGAGACAGGAGGACCAAGAGGAAGAGAGTGAGAGAGAGAGAGAAAGAGAAAGAAGAGAGGAGAAGGAGAGAGAGGAGGAGCCAAAGGAAGAGAAAGTGAGTGAGTGTGTGTGTGTGTGCTTGTGACACTGGTGTACGAAAAAACTTGGTAACAAAACATTCAAATTAGCAGTTCAAAATAACAGTTTACTATGTTATGATATGTGGAAACAGTGCCCACAGTGCTCGAAAATGGCAGAAAATGAAATATATGGGACACATTAGCACAGTAGCCTCTTCTTGTCAGAACAGTTAAAGTGCCTAATAAATCTATATGTTGGAAGTTGGGGGTCACTGGTGTGGTAGAAAGAGTAACTTCTGGAACAAGTTATGAACTTGTGACGAATTGGCCAGAGGCGGGGCCAAGCGCTTCAGCTTAATAGGTTGAAAAGGAGTTCCATGAAGGATGAAATGAATCTTTCCCCCATCTGTTTTGCAGCGCTGCCTTTGACCCGGTGACTGAATGGGCAAAGGAGGTGTGTCATGAAGCATTCATCTGTGGTTTCCCGGACAACCATTTCAGCTTCCTTTTAATGTGCGTCTGCCATCATCTCACCTGTCGCCGTGGCGACTCCTCTGTGGATGGACGCGCTGAGCGTTCCGTCGTCGGTCCACTTATCGCCCTGTTCCGGGGACGTTTGTATTCCGCACATCCCCCAAAGCGGTCCACCTCATTCTGTGCTACTCCTTGTGATGAGAGGTGAGCGGTACAGGTGTGATCGCTCGGGGGTTGGGAGGAGGGCTACATGTGTGGGGGGTGGGGGAGGTGGGTGTGATCTCCGTTCTTCATCACTTCCTCCACCCGAACCCCCCTCCCCCCCATCTCCATTTCAGTCCACACCCCTGTCACACGGGCTGTCAGCATATACCTGTCATCATCCCACAGTCAGTTTTCATTAGCCCCGGTAGATGGATACACTATTAACTCTCCGCCTGACGGAGGCGGCAGGTGGCGGGGGGAACGTCTTCCTCCTCTCCCTCCGACGCTTCTCCCTCGGGGCCACCCGACCCCGTACTCTTCTCTCTCTCTCAACGCCGCCTGCTCCGGCACGTGTGACGTGTCCCCCCCCTCCACCCGTCCTTCAGATGACTTCGGAAGTCGGAGCTGCACCGCGCAAAGGTGCACGCTCGAGTCGAAAACAGAACGGTTTATCGATCGTCCCAACGGACCATGGCGGTGTAGAAAAGGAGGAAATGAAATGTGATTCCAGCGCTATACCGTCATCCTCTCCTGTCTCCTGTAGTGCTGCCCCCTGGTGTCCGGGGCTGATTAGTGTGGTTTCCCGAGGTGTCGGACTTACCCCCTGCACTTCCGGACACATTCATTTCCTGGTTTTGATTGCCTTCACAGCTCAACATGTCTTCCATGTGCTTCTGCTGTTGCGAGCTTTTTACATCATATTTGCAAACCTCAAATAGATCAAAAGAGTCATTTGGCTGAAATGCTTGAGAGATGGAGAGGGTTTGACAAAACTATAACGTTGTTCTTCAGAAAGACAGTTTCAATATGCACAGAGTCTTTTCATCACGGTTGAAAGAGTAATGAATTAGATTAGGTTAGATGAGATTAGTTTTATTGTATTTCATTGCTATCTTCAGTGGGAGTTTATCTTTGACTTCTCTCCAAAGCGCACAGAATGTGAAACGTATGATGACAGTCATGATGATGAAACTCATCTCGACTGAGACGCGGTGGGAGTAATGTTAAATTTAAGAGGACTACGGTAATTCCCAGAGTGATCGTTAGATTTCAGAAAACCAACAATACGCTGTCCTCACTGAACAGCGTTGAAGATTTTTTTGAGTGATACATTTCTTTTTGAGGCTTGGTCCCGTTAGGGTGATTATTGTGACTCTTGTATACTGAGAATTTGGACCTGGTTCTGATACTGATATTATTTGTATTTGTATTATTATTATTTGTATGCTGACATTGTTTGGGAGCTTTGGAACTAGAACAGAATGTTTCCCCCTGAGTAATTTCACACTGATCATGTGGTTTTTCCTTCAAAAGGAACAGACTCAGTCATTGATTCATATCTCTGTCACTGATTCAAGATAAACGTCGATGTTCAGCAGGATGCAGAAATGAACAGATTAGTTTGGGACATGGGACATGGGACAAGGATTGATGACAGCAGCATTCTTGTAGTCACGGAAACAAAGTCTCCTCCTGTAAATATTTAATGATGTCCACCAAACCCACTGTTCGGTTTTAGACACACTGTCCTCAACAGTACAGGCAGACTAGCCTTGATGAGACTCTCTCTCTCTCTCTCTCTCTCTCTCTCTCTCTCTCCTTCTTACACACACACAAAGTTTAGCTGTTTATCAGTGAATCTGAACCCTCACCACATACACGCACACACTTTTTTTTCTTTTTTTTTCACGACAAATTGTTTATTACGACTTTATGGAAATAGAAACTCATTTAAAACACGTACATATCATTTATATTATACAAAACACTGTGATGACAACCCTCTAGGGACATACCAGTTCTCCCAGTAGAAGGGGCTCACATTTACTGTAGACCAGTACCACATCACATATACAGTTAATGAATTATTTACAGTAACTTTAGTCTTTTTCCTGATGTGACTTCAGACACACTGCCCACAACAGTGTGGGCAGATTAGCTTTGATAATGTAATGAAACCTAGGAGATCCTTCACATTGTTAATGTACATGACTTCTCTCCAGTCTGCAAGGCATCTATGGTCTCACTTTCCATGACTTCCTATCACAGGTGAGAGACCTCAGTTATATCAATGCTAAAGAGGTTTTAAATAGCTTCCAAACTTTACCCCCGTTAAGGACGAAAAACAGATGCTCACAGTAACGTGAGAGCATAATTCAATATGTTCCTAGATCCTCTTATGCCCATGAGATGATTAGTGATTCTGAAGCCCGTAAGTGTTGCCTGAAAGACTGCAAGCAGACGACAGACATCACGGAATCTCCCAGTCCCAGTTGGGCCATGTCAGGGTCTTCCCGCCCATCCCCACACACTCTTTACAAAAGCACCTCAGCGGGTGGAATCAGGTCCTGGATTAGGGCTGGATTAGGTATGATGCAAAAAGATCCAGAGCAGGGGAAGAACTTTGAAATAGAAAGCTATGAAAGCAGAGCAGATGTGATCTGCAGATATTCATGAATAACTGGACTTTGCATTTGACACTAAGAATAATTCCTTTAGATTCTCAAAGTTCTGAAGATTCTAAATTCTCAAGCTATAGATCTGAAATGCCACATAATTTCTGTAAAATTGTTGCCTTAAAGTGTTAAAAGTAAATTCTTGTAAAACTATGATTAGATCCAACGTATGAAACAAACACTTTTGCTGCTAATGGCAAATTTTAAAAGTCAATACATGAAATGAAGGCACATTGAAAATTGTGGATTTATGGAGGGGAAATGCACACTGGAAAGCCCGTGTCTGTCTTGGGGTCCTAGATTAGATTCTGGAACTAGATTATGAAATGGTAGGGAAGAATTGAATTTAGATGTCACTCTTCATAGCAGTCTGTTTTAAACAGAAATGTATAGTACAGATGGTATGCACATGTTGAAGATATTATAAACTTTCAGTGACATACTGTGATGTGTGTGTGTATACTACAATTTCCATATTATTATTATATTATATTATTATCAAGTCTTGAAGACACAGAACACCTTTAATATTAATTAACCTAAATAGTGACCATGGATGCCTGTGGATGACCTCATGAGCAACACAGATGCCTGTGGATGACCACAAGCCAAATGGTGATCAGAAACCACCCAGAGAAGAAGTGGGCACAGTGAACAGACAGTGTCTGGATCCAACACACGAGGATAATAAGGACATGAGGACAACAAGGCAGAGGGAATTGACTTCGCCTCACAATACCACATGTTCTGTCTCCCTACCAGCCATTGGCTGATTAGTCATCAAAAATAGTAGCCAAGTTATTTATGGTGACTCACAAGAATTTGCTTCATGTGAAAGGATAGATCTATTGTTGTATTTTATATATATATATATATAAAACTCTTGCTGCTTGTTTGGTTGCTTTGAAGTGTAACACCCTCTCCCCCCTTCCCCCCAATACAATGAAAATGCAGCAAGCAGTTCAGTAGCTCCATGTCACTCAGATGCACACAGTCTGCTGCACCTGCACATCTGGGACGGGCTGGCAGTCGGCTCGCTGCTTTAATCTCACGCGGTGTAATAAACGGACCTCACGTCCCGCCGATAGAGCCGCCGCTCACGGTGCTGCGTCTTCGGCCGTCTTCCGGAGGGGTCGTTCGCAGCCGGCGCGCCACGTTTCCGCTCCTGCGCGTCCTAGCTGTCTTGCTATTTCATCATACTTAGTGTGAGTCATGCAAGCAAATACCTGGTCTTAAGAGAGAGTTTTCACCTGCACTTGCTGCAATCCTTAAAACTTTGAGAGACAGGGGAACTGTAAGATGCAGGCAATGTTCATGGAAAAGTGACTGAAAAGTAGGACAGGTTCTACCGGTATTTTTCATTTTTTTTTCCATTGTACTGTGCTATTTTGGTGTCTGACTTTTAGCTAGGCAGACTATTATAACTGAGGAGCTTCTGGTTAGCCTGCGTACAGGCTCTCTATAAATGAAACTAGTCTGAATTGGTTGACGAGTTACATATGTGGTGGGGAAGATTTCCATTAAGCTGATGTACCACGCGAGTCTATCTTAGACTCCGAACTCAAGTCGACTGCGGTGGCTAAAGTGGCGGCATTAATTTGAAAACATTTTCGCCTCATCTCAGTTGGAATCTTTTAAAATTACAATCTACGTTAAACATTTCGCGCCCCAGGAAGAACTAACTTCTCCCAGCTTTCCTTAAATCCTGGATTATTACTCTGTGGCATATCTCGGAGTTCCGCTCGGCAGAATGTCTTAGCCTGCTGTCATGGCAGCAGAGGGGAACCATAAAGCATGTGTGGTCATGCGTGGACCTGATTAGTGTAACCAAACACATGGAGATTTATCCTTGTTTATTGGAGGTCATCTGTTTCTCCACAGAAACAAGCAGCAAAACCATCAGAGCATGACACAAAAGAATCTCTGCTTTGAACATTTTTTTCTAACATCCAATATGATGGCATGTGTTCTTTAATAAAAAAATAAAATCAGTTAAAAATTCAGACAGTACACTAGAGTTTTAGTCCCTTACTGCCTGCAGTGTGACCAAAGGACAAATGAGTTTGGACACAGCTCTAATAAGCACCACCCACACTCCTCGGGTCTTTTTGTGAGGCCAAACACCCAGGAAATGTAGGCTAAGTTAGACCCGCTGGAGAGCAAGATGGGTGTGACCTGCCTTCATGGCTTGAGAGCTCGGTGTTTGTTCTGAGGTTCTGGGACAGCTGCTCCGTGTTCTCTGATGCACTTTGGTCTGCATCTATTTTGGATGTTACGGGGTTTAATTATTTGAGCAGTGATCGAGAGAGATGAGGCAACGTTGTCACAAATTTGGCCCACAAATGCGTTTGATCAAAATTTACATTTACTCTCTAAAACTGCTCAGCATACATCACCCCAAACTGTCCAGCATTTCAATTTGTTAAAATTATATACATTATCAACAAATATATTATTGAAAAGAATCTTTAAAGCCGTCCTGCACAAAAGGATTTTAAGAGATTTAAGCTGATATAATCATCAGACTACTCTCAGACTCCCTGAACTCTGCGATTCTAGAGGAGTTCTAGAAGCGTAGGGTAATTTCCAGTAATTGCCCAAGTTTCTCCTCTTAGCTTTGCACTTGTATGCTCATGCAGACTGACAGGCTTATTATCTGGGCTCCACAAATGCACATAATGTGTGGTGGGGGTTATTCCTGATTAATTAAAGTAGATCCCACAGTGATGATAACAAATCCATTCAATGCGGAGGCAAACCATCAGTCTAAACGTTTAATTGTGCCTTTAATCGTTTGGACTTCTGCTTCTGAATCTGTTTATGAAGAGGGTACTTTCATTTAAACTACTGTTATTTTCATATGAATTGTGAAATCTTCTTAAGCAGCCTTTCGATATATATTTTGAAAATCTTTCTATAAAGTTGGCCACAGGCTTTCGTTTCATGCCAAATCTCTTCTCTTTGCTGCAGCTGTAAGAAAAGGGTGGTTGTGAGCTGTGGTTTCACACACTACAGAGGTATTGCAAAGCCCACATAAGTACCATTCATGAATCAGTGATGACGGCAGGCCAGGTTGACAATTCCTTCTCTTCTGCATCATAAAGGAAGCTGTGAACATTTGGGGAGAGGACGACCGCTATAGGAGCCTGGATGGTTGGTGCGACTCAGAGACGATCTAATACTAGTCCAGACGTGGCTCTCAGACAGAATCTCGTCTCTGTCTATTTGAGCTTCAGACTCCACACTGTCTGAGCTCAGAACGTCTGTGATGAGTAGGGGGGGGCTGTTTTTGCAAGATAATTTTCTGTAAACTAAGACGGCGACTCTACCGATTCCCCATTTTAGGCGCTCTGTTTCTCTCTCTCTCTCACACACACACACACACACACACACACACACACACACACACACACACACACACACACAGATTTGCTGGGAGGTCTAGGATGAGTCGGTGACGCTGTGGAGCATGAAGGGCTGATTCACACTCAATCATCGCTCTCCTGGAGATTAATACATCAATCCCTCTGCAGCGAGGTCTTGCCCAACCACAGACACCAGGGCACATGTGATGACAAACCCGCCGTTAGATTAGATGACGGCTCCTTATACGCACGAGGCTGCTTTTATTTGGATGTTCTCATACACAACTTCATTATATGGTACTTGTGTTGCTGCCTCATTACTGAAAGCTATCAATCAGGGAAGGTGATGAGTGCTGTGAGAAACGAATGATCTGGTAAATGGACTTCAGAGGTGTTAAGATGAAATACTGAGATAGCAGCCTAACTATTAAATCTATAATGATTTGATTAAAGAATCATTCATCCACCAAGAATCTCAACTTTTTTCTCTCTCTCATCTGAATGCATCACGCTCACCCACTGATGTCCCACCGGACTGCATCAGTGATCATTCTCAGAAATCACAGACACCTCCACTTCCTCCGCCTACATATTTACACACATCTAAAAATATAATAAGTCAGCTTAACCCAACTTGAATTTGCCGCTCAGACAAGAAATATGTATTGTACAGGTCATATTAAGAAGAAAAATCTTTGTGTGTTTTTTATTAGCCTAGTTTTACTACCTATTTTTGTCTCTTCAAGGTCCATCCTCTAGCTGACAAAGTCTTCATCACATCTGCTGTCTGCTCTGCTGCCAGTACACATTCGGCCACCGCATGTTTTTGATGAAAAACCAGTACATCATCCTAACCTACACCTTCACCTACATGGTGATTGGGGAGGGTGGAGGGGTGGGTGGGTTAGAATCCACCAGACCCAGAGATCAAGGCCAAGGGATGGGTCTGGCACC